>NC_047509.1:21578034-21720534 GCF_902827115.2 Pseudochaenichthys georgianus
GGGGCTGCACCGAATGTTTTGTTGAAAAATGTCAAGATTCAGACAGAAGTGAAATTATAATAATGTACAGGTGTACACTCCCCCCACCCCCATCTGTATATTAATACCTAACTCATGCTGGGATTTAGCTCTCAGTATCATAACTTGCCTTTAACTTGAATATTAATGACTTAACGTTTGTGAACTGCAGTTCTGAACTTGATTTTTAGATGAGATATTCAGCATTGACTTGTATTTCTGCTTTGTTAACAATTACTACATGAATACATGAGCAAGCCACATTAGAGTACCAAGGGCCCCAAAGCTACGACTTTTTCAAGGCCTTTCCCCAGGCAGCCTCACTACGCAACTGTTTCCCTGTCTGACCCACACACACATCGTGCGTCATTTGCATACAACGATGCATCAACAATCACCCACGAGTGCCGTATATCTGTTGCCAACACAAATAGAAGTTATATCATTATTTTTAAGGGATGTAATCAGTGGTGAAAAAGACAGAAAAGCATCATCCACATACAAATGCAACCCACCAGAAGAAGAGGTCCTATCATAAAAAAACAGAGAACGATAAAACCCAATACATTCATAAATACAGAAAATGCAAAGAAATGTTTGATCGAAGAGATTTGAATTTCTTAATCTCGAAAAATGTACACTCTTCAATTCCCAATATTGTCTTTTGTCATACAGTTATTTCTCTTCCTATGTGATCAAATGTCTCAAGTGAGTTTGTTGCAGGGAAGAGGAAGACCAAGCTCTTTTGTATCTCCTAAACACCGGCCATCGCTCTTGCCTTTGTCAGGCTCTTTGATTAAACTGCTAGCGCCTCAAAGTCAAATTGACCATTTTGAGAGCGAGAGTAATGGCTGACCTCTGACCTGTCCTTGGCTCTTATAGTGTTCTGCCACTATTTCTCCTTTTGCTCATCAAGTGTGTTCAATCATTGCAAGGTGATCAATAATGCTCTGAGAGAATAAGACTGCAGCACTTGCATAAACAGTTTGATAAATAATTCATAGAGGAGCCAGCGATGGGCAAATGAAACTAGGCCACACTCACTGCGCTGCCTCTGATGGGTTTCATAATGCGAGACCTGCGAGACACGGGCTGCCATACAACGTATTTCACTTCTCTGCATGTCAATATGAAGCCTTTGTGTCAGATGGTGGGCGGGGGGCCACTTTGTCTGTGTTTTTAATCTGCGACACAGTGATTGCTGCTCTCCGACTTTCTCTGTGGTTGTTCAAACCAATTTCAGGATTTTATGTAAATTAATAAACAGATTGTCTGCATAATCTATTTTTAACTTACATTTACTTTAACATAGTCTATGTTGTACTGTCTTCAACGACTTTATGTTGTTAATTTTTGTTTTCAGCTATGCAGCAGCAGTGCAGGATGGGTCCCAATACTTTGTTCTGCTCATCATCACTGACGGCGTCATATCAGACATGGCCCAGACTAAGGAGGCCATAGTGAATGTAAGTGCTGCTCTCACACTACCCAGAGGACGTTCACCTCCCTCCCTTTCTCCCTTTCTCCATCCTTCCCTCCCTTGTCTTGCTTATTAAAAACGTCTCTCATGCTTGGGGTTTGTAAGCCAGTAGCACTAGATTTGAAGATTTATAGGATGTGTTCTGCTCCACTTGTCTTACCCCTTGTGTTTTGTTTGTCCAATATGTTTTCCTTTATATTGAGACCCTCGGGAGGGGCTCTCCTGAGATCCCCTCACAGGTCAAGAGGTTCACCTTATCGGAGGCAGAGCTCTCACCCAGCGCATCATCTGAGGCTCAGGAACAGGGCGCTCTGACCCACAGCAGACTGGGTTTAAAGGGAATTTGCGACTGTTAATCAAACCTTTCGAACAGCCACACCTTCCTTTTAAGATCTTGTCTGCTGCTCTGCACTGCTCAGCCCGGCCCTGTCGCGTACCTCTGCCACCTCCCACCTCTCAGTTTGGACTTCGCCCCCCAAATTCCTCTGCCCATAGAGCAACGGACTGAATGACCTGCTTCACTGGGCCTTTAGCTTTTGCTCCTAAGAAATACGGTAAATCCAACACAGTCTCACTCCCTGAACGTCCAGGAGCGACGCTTGGTCAAGGTCCCGTGGTGTGCAGTTGTGACGCGCCGAGTCTCCTTCAGCTTCATAAACGGACGCAAAGAGCTTTCAACTGATTGCAATGTATTCCCATCGGTGGCGGTATTTGACGCTCAGGAAAGCACCGCATCGGTCCATGTCGGCAGCATTTAAAGGCAATGTGAGCCTCCATTCCCATTGGATAACGGAGGATTTTACACCCGGAAGTAAGTATTCTCTTTACTGTCGATTGATTTTACAGTGATATCTGCACTACTCATCATCAACTCAAAAACACCAGATTATCCTTGTGTGCAATGCTTTTGTATTCTTCCCCTTCGATTCGGAGAAACAAATATTTTTTCGGAGTTTAGGATGGCAGAAGACACTACACTACCCAGAATCCTCAGCTATCGTTTTGGATTACACCATGTGCTTTGCTTGACAAACCCCGTGATTTGTCCTCAAGCTCTGTGATTGGATGTTGGAGTGGCAGTGCGCAAAGTTTACACAGAGCGTCAAACAGCATTTTGAAATGGAATGAAACCCATCGATGGCACACTATCCAAAACAGGAATCGAACGTGTCCTACCCCCCCCTTAGGTCACAGGCTCCTCCAACAGTGCAACACAATAAAACAGATACACAGAAAAAATAGTGCAAGTCAATACAAAAATAGTAAAAAGTGAAATAGTGCAATAAGAGTCTATATACAAGTGATTGGTATACGATATATTTGACTAAGTAGCAGCCAGATGAATGTTATGGATGTTGTTTCAAAGTTCAGGTGTTTAATAATCGTATGGCCTGTGGGATGAAGCTGTCTCTGTGTCTGGTGGTTTTAGTCCGGATGCTGCGGTACCGCCTGCCAGACGGCAGCAGACAGAACAGTTTGTGGCTGGGGTGATGGGGGTCTTTTATAATCCTGAGGGCTTTCTTTAAGGTTAACCTGGTATTTTTACCCACTATATTTATTTTAGTTACTTTACAGATTTGGATGAATGATGTGAAATATAAACAACCCTTAAATCAGACTTTAGTTACACCTGAGTGAAATTCAGTGAAGGTGATTGTCAAGTGCCAACAATCAGGAGAGATATTTGATAGTTGGTGCTTGAGAAGACACAAAATGTATCAGCAGATCTCTATCAAGCATTCATTACTCGTTATTCTCTAATCGTTCATCAAAAACTGTATATAATGGTTATTTTGCACATCCCTTTCAAGATTTCCAAAGGTTTATTGACATATCAAATACACAACTACGGTGTAGTTATGCAATCATGACAAACTTGGGTCATAGGTTCCTCAACAAGACATCTATAAATATGTGTGTATACCTCCACCATTAAACTGTCAGATTCTGCACATTTCTTATTCTATCTACATACATCTTATAAGAGTATAATACATATGTATAATATCGGTTAAAATAAGTGCTTCAACATAGTTAACATTGCAGGAAAGTTGATTGTCAAGTCCCATAACAAACCATGCAATATATTAAACGTTAAGTACTTTAACAGGCTTAATATTTATCAGATACCCCCAAAGCTTTTTGCTTACATGTATTTAAAAGAAGACCTTAACCTAAAGTATTATTTAATGTTTAAATAAAGCCTAATTAGTTTGTCTGTTTTGCACATCCTCCTATTAATATCTTTGTACATCCGGCACTAAACTGTTTTATTCTAGATATCATTTACAGTATCTTCTTGATATGTTCTATTCTATATTTCTATCATTGACCTTCTACTTTCCCACTGTTTTGTATGTACTCTTAGTATTTAAATGTTTTCATAAAAATATAACACATTCAAAAGTGCTTTATAAAAATGAAAGACATTAAGAAAAAGGCATTTTAAACAGTCATTAAAAAGCAACACAATCTACCTGCATTGCAATTACTCTAAACGTGTAATAACGTGCTTTAACAGTAGGTGGTTTGGGTTAAAAAGCTGTCAAGTTTACAGTGTTAACAAAATAGAATATACTGCTGTTTCCGGTTTAGTTTACGACGGATATATTTTGTTATTGTTCTGATAACACAAAAGCGATGGAAAAAAACCACAGCAACACAGAAAAGATGGTCTTAACATGACCTAGTGGTCTAGTAGTAAATAAAAAAAATTAAATTAAATAAAAGAATATTACTTCTAACTTTATTGTGAAATTAAAACAAAACGGTAAAAGAATAGTTTCCGGTCTATTCTGAGGCCCGATCTCTGTAGATAAATAAAGAACTACGACAGATGTGTAATATTTAATGCAGCCAAACCATGTATTACAATGCATTCATGTGATGACTTTCAAAGAGTAAAGCAAGCACTGCTGAATAAAGTTTTATTTTATGTTTTACGACACGTTTTTTTTTCATATGGAATGCAGTTGGAGGTCAACCAATCACAGAGCTTGAGCACTAATCACGGGGTTTGTCGAGCAAAGCACATGGTTTAGTCCAAAACGATAGCTGAGGATTCTGGGTAGTGTAGTGTCTTCTGCCATCCTAAACTCCGAAAAAATATTTGTTTCTCCGAATCGAAGGGGAAGAATACAAAAGCATTGCACACAATTTAAACCAATCAATGTTGTGTAATCAACAAGGATAATCTGGTGTTTTTTAGTTGATGAGTAGTGCAGATATCATTGTAAAATTAATCGCCAGTAAAGAGAATATACTTACTTCCGGGTGTAAAATCCTCCGTTATTCAATGGGAATGGACGCTCACATTGCCTTTAACTGCCGCCGACATGGACCGATGCGGTGCTTCCCTGAGCGTCAAATACCGCCGCTGATGGGAATACATTGCAATCAGTTGAAAGATCTTTGCGTCCGTTTATGAAGCTGAAGGAGACTTGGCGCGTCACAACTGCACGCCACGGGACCCTGACCAAGTGTCGCTCCTGGACGTTCAGGGAGTGAGACTGTGTTGGTAAATCATAAAGAATGAGTTATGTGCAACGCTCATTCCCACACTTTAGGTTTCTTATTTGTGTTCTCAAAAGCTGTTATGTTTTTTTTTCTTTTTTTCTATTTGCACATATCAGATACCTGTGGTAATAATGTTGAATGTACTGCTGCTGACCAAACTGCACTGGCCAAATCGAACCAGCTCAGCTTCGCCTCCGGTGACTAATGTGTCCACACATCTTTCAGGACAGCCCCTGGGGGAGTCTTTGCTTTGATGTTATTCCTTTAGGCTCCAACTTTCATTTCAGGAGTTTAAATAATAAAAGAGGGTCTCTTTTTGACCTGGTTGGCCACGTATAATTTAATTTGTGCCCAGGTATTGGATTATGTCTCCGGGTGTCAGTTTGTTTTCTGGATAGGAGGCTGGCTCCACCGGTAACTTCATAAAACCTATGAATATTTTAGATTGAGAGACACTTGAACGGCTGAATTCGGCTTTGTTCATCTGCTGAATCAACAAAACTAACACTCCACCTGTCTGGCCGACGTACAATCATACAAATTGCAGAACAGATACCCTGCTACTCAAGAGTTTAGAGGCCAGTTATGTCTGGCTGTTTTTTTTGGCAAAATGTGTAAAGAAATAATGTGTCTTAAAAACGCATCCATAGATAACATGAAGCCTTCGTTGTGCATGCAAAAGAGTAAATGCAAAAATGTTTAACCGTTCACATACACATTCATACAGCCATGACAGGGCTGTACACACACACACACACACACACACACACACACACACACACACACACACACACACACACACACACACACACACACACACACACACACACACACACACACACACACACACACACACACACACACACACACACACACACACACACACACACACACACACACACACACACACACACACACACACACACACACACACACACACACACACACACACACACACACACACACACACACACACACACACACACACACACACACACACACACACACACACACACACACACACACACACACACACACACACACACACACACACACACACACACACTCTAAGAATAACTGCAGGCAGAGAGCTGCAGTGAGATCCCCTGAGTGACTTTACAGTACAAGCAAAGTGACAAATTGTATAGACCGAATAATTCAGACCGGAAACAGAATCTAAAATGACACTCAGGTATATGAGTGTGGGGTCTTTCACTGCTGGAAATGGGCAAACAGAATGTATGTATTTAGTGCGGGAGCAATAGGTCATGAGGAATGAGCCTGGTGGAGGCAGAGATTAAAATGGGAAAGGAGATGAAGGAGGGAATAATGATGGAGAACATTGAGAAGATGGTCCTCCTTACTGCATGTACTCCTATCTGTGACAGGCCTCTCCCCTCGGGGGGGGGTTTTCCAGGAGAGATGACCCACTTTTACCCCTGTAAATGTATTTCCACCACAAGCATACATCATTCATTCATGCCAGAGCTATTTCATTCTCCACATCAGGACTGTGGTTTAGTTTCATGCAGTTGAGAAACTTGTACACCACATACTGTGTGGAAAATAAGCCTTATTAAATCTTTATTGTTATTCATGTTAACTTTAGTTCGTATTGGTGTTAAATTGAAAGGAAATGTAAACATTTTATTCTGGGATTTATAGTATTTGAAACATTTATATATGCCAAGATGATGAATAGATAATGCAGGACTGAAAATCTTAGTGTATAGGATGTGTGTATTTTGTGAATAAAGTGCTTTATTGTATTCACGTTATCTTAACTGTTGTTATCTTGTGCTTTGTCACCAAGTCAAAAACATGTTGTAACCTTATGTACTTTAAATCATTATATTCCACAGTATAAAAGTGGCTTGTAAATATGTAGACGGTTTATGAGTAAGGTAAAAATACTCTGTTATCTGCTGGCTTTTGTAACAACCTTTGGGACCCTGAGTTACATAATGTATAGATGCAATGTAATGTATTTTATTTCAATCCCTGGACAACCCTAACTATACAACATCATGGGGAACACAGTCAAGAAAAGGCTATGTATCAGATATATTATTTGATATCTCTGGAGAAATGTGCTTCCAATGTTAGACTGACTTTGTAAAATGAGATGTGTTTTGAGAGAACAATACGAATGAATGAATGAATGAATGAATGAATGAAATGTTCCCCTAACAGACAGTGGGTTTGTTCTTGTTCACAACAGGCAGCTAAACTCCCCATGTCTATCATCATTGTTGGGGTTGGCCAAGCTGAGTTCGATGGTGAGAACAGTAGCGTGAATAAAAGCAGTTTTTGGATCTGTTTGCATCAAAGATAGTTTTTTTGTTAAAGTCATATTTACACTTTAGTTTTGACCCAGTGTATAGCTGTTATGATTCATCATCATCAACATGTCATTGACTTTTCTCTGTAGCCATGGTTGAGCTGGATGGTGATGACATCAGGATTTCTTCTCGGGGGAAGTTGGCAGAGAGAGACATTGTACAGGTAAGATGATGTTTTCCTCATACAGCTCGTTACATTGCTTAAAAAGTGTAATATTGGTATGTTTCTTACAATGCAGATGAGCCTATTGTTTTTGATTTTTATTTCAAAGACATTTATCTCAACAGTTACGAGTCAGACTGTCTTGAAATATGATAATTATAATTTAGATTCTGAGAAATCTTTACATTACGTTTTTTGCTCATTCTCAAAAAATGTATTATTTTGGTTATGGTCGCGCTGCGTTAGGGGGCTATCACATATAGCTATTGAGCATTGAGATTATTAAGAGTGAAGAGGACAACAAGGAATTTAAAGAAAAGCTCAAAATATTTTGCTTTTCAGAAACAAACATCTAGCAAGCATATCTCCATTGCATATTTTCGGACAACGTCATTCCCCCCCCTAATGACAGTAAATGAAAGAATGTAAATACTGCAGTGGCATGGCAGCAATGAGTGATATGCTGTCTTTGATATTCAAGCAAGGATCTCTTGAGGCTCTACATTCCAGCCCTAGACCAAAAACTAACAGTTGTGTTTAAAATGCATTCAACTGGAAAAAGTTCATATTTATTGATTAAAAATGTGTTTTGATTGACATGTCTCTAAGTTTAGGAGTTGCAAAGAATATTCTGGCGTTTCAGGTATCTATATCTGTGTATCGTCAGCGTAGTAGAGATAATTAATGTCATGTTTGCAAATGAATTCACTAAGAGGAAGCATGATCACTTTGGGACACCCTACGTTACAGATTCAGAGATTGTATTTGCACATTCAGTTCTTTTTGATAGTTACAAATTGTTCGAAAAATATCACTCGTCACCGGCTTGAGTTTCAATATCAGGATATATGTATTTATTATCCTTGCAAGAATGGAAGTAGTCATCACACACAGAGCATTTGGGACAAATAGTTCCCCGAACAGTGTCCTTCACATTATATACAAGAGAGTGTTACAGTGACAAGATGCAAGTTCAGATTAGCTAAGGCCTGCGTAAGCAATAAACATGACAGTCATGTGCCTATCCCTCTAGGGCAGGGGTGTCAAACTCAATTTCATCGCGGGCCACATTCGCATAAAGGTTGCACTCAACGGGCCGGTTGTAACTATATAAATATATAATATATATATAAAATAATGTATCCTATTATATTACATTATTGCCTCTGAATTGGATTAGTATCGGATAGGATAATAACTTAGTCATTAAAGGGGAAAGGAAACACCAATTACAGTTATAATATTCCGGTAGTTTATTCATTTTACAATGGATATTGATCGTAATATTTATTGTATATGATATTACTCGCCAAAAGAAAATTAATTATCCGCCGGCCGGGTGGGGAATTCCGGGACCAGGCCACCGCCATTAGGGGAGTCCCAAATGGTGACGTCACTGGCTGTGTTTTCGCTCCACCAGAAGTCAACACAACGTAGCAGATATGGCAGCGATGGAGGAATTTTGCAATGAGATCGACGTTTTGAACGATGAATTTGACTATTCGTCGGGAGATGACATTGATGTGGAAGCATCTACAGTTACCAGGCATCCCATGGCCTATGCTTATGAACCGATTCGGTCGAATAGAGTGGCATACGATCCGGAATAAAAAGATTAAAAAAACACAATGCTAACAGTGAGCCTCTGAATTAGCCCCGAGCGAAAATGCTAACCTATTACTGCACCGAAAATCACTCCTAGCTCCCTTATTACTTATCCTAGCCGCACATCCAACACATCGTTTATGATCGCAAGGAGACACAGAATCTAACGGTGCCCACCTCAACACTGAAAGATACAAACTCGCGAGGTTATCCACAAAAACGTACATCAAAACAAGTGGCGCTAGGTACTAACATACGCCAGGCTAACGGCTTACCTTCCTCATTGTCTGGTCTAAACTGGTCTTCAATGGCATTACAACGATAAAAACGATGATGTAGTTAATCCATAGGTTAATATCCAATGGGGCTGTGTCCCCTTTGAAATGTTCTGATAATCTATAAGCAATAAAACTGCAATTCCGTTATCTGCTGTCCGCTCTGTGCTCCGTGCGCTCTGGGTCCTGCAATACCATCCATCAATAGCAATACTAGCCTTTTTAGGGCTGTTTTCGACAGATGAGCGTGTGTATGCCAGTTTAATTAGTTGAGCTATAGAACACCCCCAATTCTCTATTGTACGTCATAATAATAGCTACCATTTAGTTTGGACGCGATTGCGTTAATTAATAAGGTCACACTGTGTCAGTAAATACATGTGTGAGCTAGTAATCTGGTAGTGCTGCAATATTTACCTCTCTCTCGGCAGCTGAAGCAACTCGTTTGGTGGCTCGAACTTCACGTTTGTTGACACTGTCATTGTCTTGCGCGGCCGACGTGCTGGGACGGTCGGTGTTCCCGACTGCATACGTTGAGAAATCGAATATTGTGGGAACAGATCCTGGCTTCAAATCCAATGTTTTGTATTGAACCAGGCATCCAGACTGGACTTTGAGCAGCTTCTCATCCTTTAGTGGCAGCCTATGGAAATGTACTTCTTCCTTCTTTGTATAAAATCCATTTGTGCAGCCTGGGGCAATACAATAAACTCCTGACGACGACCGTTTTCTTGTAATGTAAACTACTGGTGCATTGCACGCCATGTTGTTTGTTATTGAGCTTTGGCCCAGGAAGCCGTACACAGTCAGTGACGTCACTGGAAAAGTCCCGGAGCAATGGAAGCGCCCATGGTCATTAGGCACGTATTTCAAAAAGTAAATTCGCGTATCTCGATCGTTTACATTGGAAATAGACTAGATAAATACATTTCCTAATGGTAATATTGTCGCATGGAAAGCAGTTTGAAAAGTGTTTCCATTTCCCTTTAACTACGTCTGAAAGCAGAAGTCTCTTCAGTGCGCATGTCACAAAACGAGATGCATTGTGGGACATGTAGTTTATGGGCAACCTGCTTCTGTAAAGTGGCATGTAACCGTATAATAAACGTATTATATTCTTTGCAAGCTCTTGCGGGGCCACATAAAATGAAGTCGCGGGCCGGATATGGCCCCCGGGCCTTGAGTTTGACACTCCTGCTCTAGGGGCTGAATCATCATGTTAATCGTTGTCACATAGCTATCATATGCCTAAAACAGTGTGTCCTGACGCTCTTCTAGGTAATCATACATCCAGTTACGTACACAGAGCATAGGGCCTTTGTTATCATGTGCTACTCTGATATTAGAAGAGTACATTCAGTATTTTCCCAACACAAATAAACCAGGAAAGCATGAATTAAAGCAAAAACATATCCTGATGTTTTATGATGAATCCGTGTACATGAAACATTCTTTTCATAAAGTCATATATTTCTTCCAGTTTGTCCCGTTTAGAGACTACATGGACCGCACAGGGAACCACGTGCTGAGCATGGCGCGGCTGGTTAAAGACGTACTTGCGGAGATCCCTGACCAATTGATCTCCTACATGAAGAGCAGAGCCATTAAACCGAACCCCGTACCCCCCCCTTACTCGCCCGTGGACCAACCACAGACCAACCCCGTCTGAGCCCCACACACAGCTCCACGTTGTGGTGGGGCAGGGTAGAGGTGGTCAAGAACTCAAAACCGTCCTTTGGACAGATGGAAACTCTTTTAAGGCCATTACGTAAATATTCATTTGGCTATACAAAAAGATGGTAAGACTCCAATTTGTTTTGGAGGAATATGCTTTGGGTGAGGCTGCAGGTGATCATGGAGTTTTCTCTCTCTGCATGCTTGAGGATGAGAGCGCTGAGAGGAGCTCGTGCTGGAGGAGCTCGTGCTGGAGGAGCTCGTGCTGAAGGAGGTTTTAGTTGTTCGCTGTCAAACCTGTCAAAGTGGTGATGTAATGGATAGCAAGTAAACCTGTAGAGAGAGCCTGTTTGAAGGCATACATATTAGAATGTGCCAGTGTGTATCATGTTTGTGATACCTTTTGGAATAGGTGTGTGTTGAACTAAGATATCATTGTATACTAATTTATTTTATTTATTGCAGAAATTATTTATTCCTTTGTGGGGGTTTTAGATAGTGGGGATTAAAGTCATATTTTCCATGTAGTTTTCCATCTTATATTTTGTGAGCAGTTCAATACAAATAATCCCCATTTCTACTTTGATAAGGACTGTACTATAAAAGCATGGGATAAAACATATTCAGCAGTTCATGGATTGTTTTCACAGATAGATAGTTTTGATTGCAAGCAGTTATGTAGAGAGCCTGCTGTAAGCCGTTTCCATAATGATTTTTCAGCACCATGTCTTATACATATTTCTAAAATGTATAATAACAGAATGCACAAATACAGATATAAAGCACAAAGGTTATTATGGGAAATAAGCGCAACATTTTTTTTTTTAAAGGATACAACACCTATCACAATGAAAGTAATGGAAGGCACCGCACAAGTTATTTTAAACTGGATGAAACAGGAAGAATGTTTATAAGAAAATACCATTCAGATGTATTAAAATTAACATATATTTAATCATAAAAACAGTATGTTTACAGAAAATAGATGAGTAACTCTATGCACATACTTGCTCTCCCTGTTTGTTTGCAGAAGAAATTATAATCCATGACATAGCACATTTGTCATCTCGCTGTTTGTGTTTCCCATTATATTTGTTGTTACGTTTCACTCTCTGGGATTTTGCTCTGAAGTGAACACACATTCAAAAGACCAATGTCTACTAATACATTTGTTTCCCTGTAAAGAAAAAAATCAAACAATCACAAATCTTGCATGAGATATTTGGGCGTTGATTGTTTTTTGAAGAAAAAAAACGGATTGCAAAAAACAGAAACGGCTGTGTTTTACTTTACAACATTTTGACTGTTCACAGATTTGTTTTACACTTGTGCCCAGAAGTTAATTTTCTAGGCTATTGAGATACCATTGTAATACCTAAGATACAATTTCATTATCTAGTTCTACAATTTAATTCAAGTCAGCTGTTGATATATTCATATTTGTTCTCTGAATTGTTTTCAAAGAGAATGACAGCCATTGTGGCTCAGTTGTGTACATCATATCTATTAATAATGGCCATTGTTTCCATTCGTATCTCTTTGTCACTCAATATCTCAATCCAAATGTGCCTATTATATGGAAACATATCCAAATTCAGTTACCCTGGGGGGTATACTACGAAGCAGGATTTTCGCTTAGCCGGCTAAATTCAGGGAAAACTCCGGCTTTCCGGTCCTACGAAGCTGGTTCTCTCTTTAGCAGGCTAGATCTCCATGGTAACTTATGCTTAGCGGCTAACCTGGTCGGGACCAGGATAGGTTGCAGGCTAAGAGCTCAACTCAGTGAAAGCACTGCCTGCTGACCAATCAGAGCTCAGTGTGCAGAGTTTAAAGCGATCAAGTCATATTACAAGAGAAAGGAAATACAGAAAAGCTGCTGTTGCAGGAAAGACGGCCGACAAAAATCACCGACTGTGTGAACGTGAACATTAATAGAATATCACCTCCCATCTTCAGAACAATCTGATTATTATAACATTATTATATTATATATATTATAACATTAGCGTTAATAAAGCTTACTTAAATATCTGCCACAACATAAGTAACCGGATCAGAGTAACATTAAAGGTGGGGTAGGTAAGTTTGAGAAACCGGCTTGAGATACACTTTTTGTTATATTCCATGGAATGCTCTTAACATCCCGATAGCAATGAATATCTTAAGTGCTTTGACAAAAAATCCATAAAAAAAATTCATCTGTGGAAGCCGTAATACTGTAAAAAGCACGACCAATTATTTTAGCCGGCCCGGCTAAAATAAATGGATGGCCTACCTGCCTGTCAGCCTCCCATCGGGGCACAAACTTATCTCGTGCCCTCATTGGTCATGTGCGCGTTCGTGTGTGTTGGAGGAGGGGCTCTGTAAGGAAGTGGCAGATTTTCTCCGGTTGTGTATTTTCAAATTCTAGCGATCTTGAGCCGGTTTCTCAAACTTACCTACCCCACCTTTAAGTACAGTCCGCGGCATATCACTTCATAATGTATCATATATTTCTTATCTGAGTCAGCTGAGCCGTATCTGGCCGTGCAACACTCACAGTGACACATACTGTATGCAGAAGTATTATTTTAAGCAACACATTAAGTTGACGAAACACTCGAGACAAATGTAGCCTAATTAAAGTCAGATCCACTCGTGTTTTAGACGGGGCAGTGATATCATAAACCTGTTAATGTATGCATTCAAACACTTTTTCTGTTACCAGCTGTATTCACCTTGCAGGTGCAGCTATGTGGCTTTTATCCTGGATAAAGTGTTTAAGTCATGGATGTTTAAAGTTTAACTTCTTCATATGTCTAATATTATAGTTTACTTTTCATTCAGGAAGTATGACGCTGCGCTGTCAGTATGCTTCTCCATGTTTGTGATTGGTCGAATGCTCCAAATACCACCCCTTTCATGTGAACGCGCACCTAACTAGATAGGACACGGCTGGCTTGAGCGATCCACTTGATAACCTGCGTCGTAGTACCGTTTAGCGAGAGCGCGTATGTTTTGGATTAGGCCAACCGGCTAACTCAAACATATCCAGGTTAGGTTGAACCAGCTTCGTAGTACAGGCCCCAGGGGTCATTCTGCCGGCAGCAGCAGGTCTCATATTTAAGATGTACACACGGAAAATGTTGGCGATAAAAACTGTTGCAAGATTAGGATTCTTACAAACTATTACATACTGTCTCAACTACTGTCCTGTACGTTTTATACTAACAGCTCTTCACTTTGGGTCTAAAACAATGAGAGTTCAAAGTGTTGCTAAGCCTTGTCCAATATTTCAAAGTCAAGACTTGTTTACAACTCAACTGTGGCTGTTCACATTGCCTCATGGAAAAAGGAAACATTCATGTGTTTTATTTTGAAGTGAGTTTATAGTTGAGTTGTGCATTATTCAGTCTTGTTTGTGCTCGTAATGAGTTTAATTGAATAATACTGGAGAACTAACGTTTATAAAAAGTTGTCGAGATGTTCACACACTTCTCACTGTTTGTTTTGTGTTGAGAGCAAATGTGTTTACGTACCATTGTTAACTGCATACTGTTCTCCGACTCCCGTTACTTTAGTGCTCTCACCGATAAAATGACATCCTTTGTTACTGCAGAAACTCCAGAGGAAGTGAACTCCTTCGCTCACAGGCCCAGATCCATATTTGACTTTTTTTTCGTTCTTAATCTTGGATGACGTTTTTCCTTCAGAAACAAAGCAGTGTTTGATCTGTTGCCAAATTCAGTTGTCGCAGTGAAATGAGGCAATTGCTTTTAAGCACATACATCACATAAATACCAGAATACCTCTACAGAAAGCCATTTAGCCAAAAGAAAATCATAAACATACATTTATTACATTTCTTATGACATATATATTCAATGAAATACTATAATGTAATGACTTTTAGGCCTATAGCTGTTATATTTTGACTTTCCAAGTACTGTAAACACTTCAAATTTCACTTCATAGGATGATCATAACTCACAGTAAAATGAATGAGGACATAATTTTGAGGACAATAAAAGTCAGCATCAGCATGCAGCGTACAGTATATACTGTGAGTGTGATAGCAAACCCTTGTGAGAGTCAATAAGATAATGTGGAGTTGGCCCTGTATGATGTGTGCACTTTCTGTCATATTTCCTCTACATGGCTTTTGAGCCCTTCTACTAAAATTATTAAAAAAACTATACTCCCCCGCCATCTGTGAGTTTTCCTCCACAGGGAAATTAAAAAACGACTACCCCTCAGTACTAAACAAATAATCAATGAAAATGAAAGGAGCACAGTAATGACACACTTATGCAATTGTGAAACAGAGTTATAATGAAATATATTTTTCAGTCTAAATGATGTCTTTCCAACAATTCAATTTACATATTTTCTCTCTGTGGAAATGGCTTTGATTATCTTTTAATTTAATATTTTCTTTGAGGCTAAAATATTTAATTATGTACATAAGCCCCGAATGAAGAATATGAAATGCCAAAATGTGTTCAGTTGTTGAACTTAGCCTCTTTAGACAATATGTGCATGTTTGTGCCACAATGGCAGGAGGTTTGGTAGTCTACCTTTATTTCACCTGATTAGTGCATCCGCCACATGCTTAGTTTGTTACTTGGGATGGTATTTAGAGATAACAGTCACCGCCAGCATGTTGCATCTCTGGTTTCTTTCCATTCTGTTCCTATACGACACTTTCTGTATGGGATGTTCTTTCCACTACTCCTGTTTTATCCCAGGTTGTTTACATACCTCTCTTGGTCTCTGACTTGCATGCTGAATAATTTCCAAACCAGGTGTTGGACATGATATTGTCGTCATACTGTGGTTTGTGAAATGCTTTGTAATGGATTGCCTTAACTGAAGATTAATAAAATATTGACAACTTTGGCAGAATGCAAGATGAGTTTTCTGTGTGTTTGGTCGCTTTGAGATAGAAGTAAATGGAGCGGTAACTTTTAGCACTTAACTCTTAGCACACTTTTAATAGCATACTTCACCAATTTAGCATTGCACTTTATATATAATAACAATCTTGAACTTTTAATGGACAATATAATTAATTACCAGAGATATCATCATTTTTATTCCATATGTTCTTCCTCCTTGATAAAATAGTATCCATAATGCTGTTGAGTCATTAGATTCTTCAAGTTTTATTTTTAAACATTTATGAGATTCTAAGGCAGCTCCCTCAAGCGCCACAAAAAGTCTCATTAAAAGTTTTTTTATCATGCATTAGTACTTCTAAAGAATTGTAAACAGTTTTTTTTCCTAAGGGGCAGGGGGACCAGGCAATCATAAAGAAAACATTGCATACAAAACATCAGTTTTTAATTCTTACAGTAGGCTATGCACGTCGTTCTATGTCTGATTCTTTTTGAAGGAGTCCACATGACCTTTGAGCGTTACTTTCCATGGAATGCTCTTAACATCCCGATAGCAATGAATACATTAAATGCTTTGACAATAAATACATAATAAAATGTCCTCTATGGAAGATGTGGCGCTGTAAAAAGCACGACCAATCATCTCAATCAATCAATCAATCAATGTTTATTTATATAGCCCAATATCACAAATGTTACATTTGTCTCAGTGGTCTTCACAGTGTGTACAGAATATCAGTATGACAATACGACACCCTCTGTCCTTAGACCCTCACATCGTACAAGGAAAAACTTCCAAAGAAAACCCACAGTTTAAAGGGAACATGGGAGAAACCTCAGGGAGAGCAGCAGAGGAGGGATCCCTCTCCCAGGACGGACAGACGTGCAATAGATGCCGTGTGTGAATCGAAGAGATAATACATTTGCAACATAGGTAGTCCAGATGTTTGGAAATGCATGTGTGTATAATAGGAAGATGAATCCACGAGGATATCCATCCAGGACCGATGATCCAGGACCACAGCCACGACTCAAGATCCAGCGCTCGAGATCCAGGACACAGGACCGCAGGATCATCCATGACTCCGGATCCCAGCGTATATAGACACCAAAAAGAAAGACATGTGGGGAAGCTGAGTTAATGGGAACATGAGAGTACACAGGTATAGACATAGAGAAGGAAGAAGTAAGATGTCCCCCGACAAACTAAGCCTATATCAGCAAAACTAGGGGCTGAATCTAATCAGCCCTAACTATAAGCTTTATCAAAAAGGAAGGTCTTAAGCGCACTCTTAAAAACGGATAGGGTGTCTGCCGCCCGAACACAAACTGGAAGCTGATTCCACAAATGTGGAGCTTGATAAGAAAAGGCTCTGGCTCCCATTGTACTTTTAGAGACTCTAGGAACAACCAACAACCCTGCATTCTTGGAACGCAATGCCCTAGTAGGACAGTAGGGTATAATGAGTTCGTTAAGGTAAGATGGCGCCTGCCCATTAAGGGCTTTGTAGGCGAGAAGAAGAATTTTAAATTCTATCCTGTGTTCTATAGGGAGCCAGTGTAAGGCAGCCAGAACAGGAGTAATGTGGTCCCTTTTCCTAACTCTGGTTAGTACACGAGCCGCAGCATTTTGAATCAGCTGAAGCGACTTGACTGACTTCTTGGTACTGCCTGATAATAAAGAGTTACAATAATCCAGCCTAGAAGTAACAAATGCATGGACTAGTTTCTCTGCATCGTTCTGAGCCGGCCCGGCTAAAATAACTGGATGGCCTACCTGCCTGACAGCCTTCCATCTGTGCACAAACTTATCTCGTGCCCTCATTGGTCATGTGCGCGTTCGTGTGTGTTGGAGGAGGGGCTCTGTCAGGGAGTCTGAACAAATGGGCAGATTTTTTTCGGCTGCGTACTTTCATATTCTAGCGCACTCGAGCTGGTTACTCCATTCTTACCTACCCTACCTTTAATTTGTAATTAATTAGGAATTTGAATATGTTAGGTTGTCATAACAGAATACTGTGTACTTGACATGTATCGGTGTCATGTTTCTCTTCCCCTCCCAGGTGTACTATGTTGCATGCAGTTTCAACCCAGTCTCACGGCATTTCGTGTTCACCAACACGATTTTTAATCTATTGATTCGTGTTCACCAACACGATTTGCCCCTTTTTTTCGTGTTGCACAGCACGATTTTAAAAGCAATGTATTTCTACTGCCTGCAGCACGTCTTTTTCTCCGGTCGGGTCGAGGAAGACCGGACGCTGTGTGGTTCATAAAAACATGTTCTTACTCAATATCAAGCCACAATTATTGCTTTTATTTGAAATCGTATAATTTTGGACTTTTGTTGCCGTCTGTGAGGAAAATAAATGGGGCTCAGAGCCTCAGGATACTGAAATCTGTAGTTTTTAAATCTTTTTTTCCTTCTAATTTGTTATTCTTTTCAAAATAACACACTGTTATTTACTCACCAATAACACTCAATTATCCTTGCTTTTATTTATTGGTTTAATTCCATAATCTCGGGCTTTTTTGGCGTCCGTCAGGAACTGAGTTTCAAAATAAAAATAACCGGAAACAGACGTAGGCATTTCGAGAGATTACCCAAGATCCTCAGCTATGGTTTTAAGCTCGCTTATTGGATGTTTTAGCCACAATGCATGCTGGGATTTGGTGTTTATATGATATGAAATCCGGAAAACATTTTAAAAGAATAAAATAATACTTAATTCCGAGTGTTCTTGCTTTTCTCTTTGAAAGTCATCACATAACGGCATTGTAATACACGGTTCGGCTGCATTGTATATTACAGATCTGCCGTAGTTCTTTATTTATTGAGCCCTGATGAGAAGACCTTTGGAATAACTGAGAAAATGCCGCCGAAACTGAATAATTGACGTGGATCATAAATATATTCAACAATTAAACATCTTCAATTTCTCTTCACACAATACGTCTCCTTGCAGTGTCAACACTAATTCGGCTGACTTTTACATTTGATCTAATTCACAGATAGGTTATATTTACACCATAACGGTGCACAGCTGATATAAAAGGACTGTAGTTTTTAAAGATATTACTGATTTTCTTTGAATGTAAGAATGTAAATACTGAGTCTGAAATAGTATAGCAATATGCTGTAAAATTATGTGAAAGCATGAATAAAACGTGTCCTACACTAATAATACAAAGTTATTATGGCTGTGTGTACCTTGTGTGCACCGCCTAGTGGTTAAAGCACGTTATTGAATATAACTATAATAATATATAATTATAATATAACACATAAAAACAATAATGTACTCTTAATATTTTTTTCATCAAATATTATTTGAATATTTGAATAAAAATATGAAGAGTACATACTTTCATAGGGGGAAAGTAGAAGGTCTGTGATAGAAATATAAAATATAAAAAATCAAGAAGATACTATAAGTGATCTCTACAATAAAACAGTTTAGTGCAGGATGTACAAAGATATTAATAGGAGGAGGTGCAAAACAGAAAAACGAATTAACCTTTATTTAAACATTAAATAACAGATTAAGGTATTCTTTTAAATAAAAAAAAAACTTTGGGGGTATCTATCTACAGATAAATATTAAGCCTGACAAAGTACTTAACGTCTAATATATATTGCTTTCCTGCAATGTTAACTATGTTGAAGCACTTATTTTAACTGATATTATACATATGGATTATACTCTTATGTATGTAGATAGAATAAGAAATGTGCAGAATATGAATATGTTTAATGGTGGAGGTACACACATACTGATAGATGTCTTGTAATGCACTGTTGAGGAACCTGTGACCCAAGTGTTTCATTCATTGCATAACTACACCGTAGTTGTGTATATGATATGTCAATAAACCTTTACAATCTTGAAAGGGATGTGCAAAATAGCCATAATATACAGTCTTTAATTAACTATTAGTAGAGAATAACGAGTAATGAATATACTTTATTACTCGTTTCCATTCATGTCAATTGCAGATAAATGTTTAGTCTTCTCAAGCACCAACTATCAAATATCTCTCCTGATTGTTGGCACTTGACAATCACATTCCCTGAATTTTACTCAGGTCACGTGTAACTAAAGTCTGATTTAAGGGTTGTTTATATTTCACATAATTAATCAGAATCTGCAAAGTAACTCAAATAAATGCAGTGGAGTAAAAATACCAGGTTAACCTCTGAATTGTAGTGGAGTAGAATTACAAAGTAACAATGAGCTGTCATGTGGGTATATATTAATGCTGCACATTATGGACACAAGCGATTTTCACCCATTTATTAATTATATGTTTTACATTTGATAACACCAATGTGTTTAATACTGGCAACTTCTAATTGTGGGAAAAACGAAAACGTTCAGTAGAGACGTCCCATAGAACATTTTGCGAAACACAATAGCCAGCATGTGTAGTTCTGGGAGGGCGTTCGATTCCAGTTTTGGATAATCTGGCGTGGTTTCGTTCCATTTCACACAGCTGTTTGACGCTCTGCGTAACCTTAGGGGACTGTAGTCCTAAACGATAGCTGGGGATTATGGGTAGTGTAGTGTCTTCGGCCATCCTAAACTCAGAAATGTTGACAATCGCAATGATGCTCGAAATGTCCCTTATAGGCCTACGTCTGTTTCCGGTTATTTTTATTTTGAAATTCAGTTCCTGACGGACGCCAAAAAAGCCAGAGATTATGGAATTAAACCAATAAATAAAAGCAAGGATAATTGTGTGTTACTGGTGAGTAAATAACAGTGTGTTATTTTGAAAAGAATAACGAATTAGAAGGAAAAAAATATTTAAAAATACAGATTTCCGTATTCTGAGGCTCTGAGCCCCATTTATTGTCTGAGCCCCATTTATTGTCCTCACAGACGGCAAAAAAAGTCCGAAATTATACGATTTAAAATAAAAGCAATAATTGTGGCTTGATATTGAGTAAGAACATGTTTTTATGAACCACACAGCTTCCGGTCTCCCACGACCCGACCGGAGAAAAAGACGTGCTGCAGGCAGTAGAAATACATTGCTTTTAAAATCGTGCTGTGCAACACGAAAAAAAGGGTCAAATCGTGTTGGTGAACACGAATCAATAGATTAAAAATCGTGTTGGTGAACACGAAATGCCGTGAGACTGGGTTGGCAGTTTACAAGAAGCTAAACTACTGCAAATGGGAAGAATCAGGTGGCGCATTATGACATATAAGCATTTTGTACTTGTCTGTTTATTTTCTAAAGTCACCGACAAGTGGGCCAATATGATCCAGAAGGATGGGCATCTAAAATTGGATACAAACGTATACTAAATCTGCTGTTTGCAGTGAACTGAGAATAACCTTGAGTGAAACAGTTATGTAAACAGTCTTTTATGTGTAGAATTCCCTCAGCTAAGCTTAGCTGTCCACATTTCTTTTTTTTTTGATGGATCCAACTGTCAGTGAGGGATCACAGATTTGTAAAGCTCCTCTAATGAGATTTAGATTGCAGCTTTTTGGCTCTCAACAGGATGGTTGATATGTATCTAGAAATCTATCCCTGTGAGAGCCTGGTGACCAATCAGGGATAAGCATTGTCCTCTCGCAGAATGTCTTCCCCTTAGACATGGGTGTTTCTGCCCCTAATGAAATGCACTGCTCACGCATCCAGCAGTCCACCTGGGGAGAGGGAGACAGCAGCTGGAGCCATACATTACCGGCCTAAGATGGAGCCAACACCTCCCTCGCAAACCCACTTACCGCCTGAACAATAAACCCTGACTGGCAGCCAGGAGGAAAATCAACAGCTAATGACATGGAATTATACCCTACTTATATGTAACGTTTCACATGTATAATGTGCAAACCATTGAAGAAAGAGTTCTGCTAAGAACTAATTACACCAATTACTCTGGAGTGCTGGCAGGCTACATTTTATAAGCCAAAGTAGACATTCACAAACAGTCTCAGATTTTGGGTTAAACTAAGCTAAACTAGCTAGAAAGAGATTGTCTCAAAACATTGAGGTTTTCAATTTATTTTTCAAATTGGTAAAATATTGGACTATTACCTCATGGATTTCCATCAGCAGTATCTTCAAATAAGACTTTATACACCTGCATGAATCAATGTCTGCATGTTGGCAATGCAGTAACGATTGAAATGTGTTACTTGAAATAACATTTTGAGTGCTTAAGCTGATAAAAAAACTACAGATGGATATTACATTCTCTAAGATAAACATTAAAATAATTTGCTGCAGCTTGCAACTTTTAATTTTTCAGAGCAGTGTTGTCAACAAACACCTATAGTTAGCGTTTGTGAAACAATAAGGTCAGTTGTCAGTGGGGGAAGCACCACCTCTGAAGAACCAGCACCTTACCGTGGTAGAGAGGTTTGTGTGCCCTGATGAACCTGGGGGCTGTGTTGTCTGGAACCTTGTGTTCCTGGTAGGGTCTCCCATGGCAAATTGGTCTCAGGCAAGGGGCCAGACTAAGATTGGTTCAAAAGACCTCATGAAAGGAAAAACAAGAAGTGAGGATACCCGGCCCGGAGGAAGCCCGGGGTCCCCTTCTGGAGCCAGGCCCAGAAGGAGGACTCGTCGGCGAGCGTCTGGTGGCCGGGCTTGCCACGGAGCCCGGCCGGGCCCAGCCCGAAAAGGCAACGTGGGCAACACCTCCGCTTCTCTGTCCCGCGGGCCCACCACCTACGGGAAACATCGATGGGGTCGGGTGCGCTGCCAGACGGGTGGCAGTGAAAGCGGAGGGTCTCGACGGACCAGACCCGGGCGACAGAAGCTGGCTTTGGGGACGTGGAACGTCACCTCTCTGGGGGGGAAGGAGCCGGAGCTTGTGCGGGAGGTGGAGCGGTACCAGTTGGATCTGGTTGGGCTCACCTCTACGCACAGCTTCGGCTCTGGAACCTTACTTCTGGATAGGGGTTGGACTCTATTCTTCTCCGGAGTTGCTCAAGGTGTGAGGCGCCGGGCGGGTGTGGGGATACTCACAAGTCCCCGGTTAGGTGCTTCGTTGTTGGAGTTTACCCCAGTGGACGAGAGGGTCGCCTCCCTACGCCTGCGGGTTATGGGGGGGAAAACTCTGACTGCTGTGTGTGCTTATGCACCCAACAGCAGTTCAGAGTATTCGGCCTTCTTGGAGACCCTGGAAAGAGTCCTGTATGGGGCTCCTGAAGGGGACTCCTTAGTCTTGCTGGGAGACTTCAACGCACATGTGGGCAATGATGGAGACACTTGGAGGGGCGTGATTGGGAGGAACGGCCCCCCTGATCTGAACCGGAGTGGTGGTTTGTTACTGGACTTCTGTGCTAGTCATGGATTGGCCATAACAAACACCATGTTCGAACATAAGGATGCTCATAAGTGTACGTGGTACCAGAGCACCCTAGGCAGAAGGTCCATGATCGATTTCGTTATCGTATCATCGGACCTGAGGCCGTATGTTTTGGACACTCGGGTAAAGAGAGGGGCGGAGTTGTCAACTGATCACCATCTGGTGGTGAGTTGGGTCGAGTGGCGGGGGAAGCCTCTGGATAGACCTGGTAAGCCCAAACGTGTAGTTCGGGTGAACTGGGAACGTCTGGAGGAGGCCCAAGTTCAGGAGGCCTTCAACTCACACCTCCGGCGGAGCTTTTCGGGCATTCCTGTGGAGGTTGGGGACATTGAACCAGAGTGGTCGGTGTTCAAAGCCTCTATTGCCGAAGCCGCGGTGGGGAGCTGTGGTCTCAAGGTCTTAGGTGCCTCAAGGGGCGGTAACCCTCGAACCTCCTGGTGGACACCGGTAGTCAGGGAAGCCGTCCGACTGAAGAAGGAGGCCTTCAGGGATTTGTTATCCCGGGGGACTCCCGAAGCAGTTGCAAGGTACCGACAGGCCCGAAGGGCAGCAGCCTCATCCGTGGCCGAGGCAAAGCAGCGGGTGTGGGAGAAGTTCGGAGAAGACATGGAGAAGGACTTTTGGGCGGCACCAAAGTTGTTCTGGAAAACTGTCCGACACCTCAGGAGGGGGAAGCAGGGAACCATCCAAGCTGTGTACAGTAAGGATGGGACGTTGTTGACCTCAACTGATGGAGTGTTGGGACGTTGGAAGGAACACTTTGAGGAACTCCTGAACCCGACAACTCCGCCCTCTATGTTAGAGGCAGAGCTGGAGTATGACGGGGGATCAACGCCAATCTCCCGGGGGGAGGTCACTGAGGTCGTCAAACAACTCCACAGTGGCAAAGCCCCGGGGGTGGATGAGATCCGCCCGGAAATGCTGAAGGCTCTGGGTGTTGAGGGACTGTCATGGTTGACACGTCTCATCAACGTTGCGTGGAAGTCGGAAACGGTACCGAAGGAGTGGCAGACCGGGGTGGTGGTCCCCCTTTTCAAAAAGGGGGATCAGAGGGTGTGTGCCAATTACAGAGGCATCACACTACTCAGCCTCCCCGGGAAAGTTTACTCCAAGGTACTCGAAAGGAGGGTCAGGCCGATTGTCGAACCTCAGATTGAGGAGGAACAATGCGGATTCCGTCCTGGTCGTGGAACGACGGATCAGCTTTTTACTCTCGCAAGGATCCTGGAGGGGGCCTGGGAGTACGCTTATCCGGTCTACATGTGTTTTGTAGACTTGGAGAAGGCGTATGACCGGGTTCCCAGGGAGTTACTGTGGGAGGTGCTGCGGGAGTATGGGGTGAGGGGGTCTCTACTCAGGGCCATCCAATCTCTGTACTCCCAAAGCGAGAGCTGTGTCCGGGTCCTCGGCAGTAAGTCGGACCCATTTCCGGTGAGGGTTGGCCTCCGCCAGGGCTGCGCTTTGTCACCAATCCTGTTTGTAATATACATGGATCGGATTTCGAGGCGTAGTCGTGGGGGGGGGGGTCTGCAGTTCGGTGGACTAAGGATTGCACCACTGCTTTTTGCAGATGATGTGGTTCTGATGGCTTCATCGGTCTGCGACCTTCAGCACTCACTGGATCGGTTCGCAACCGAGTGTGAAGCGGCTGGGATGAGGATCAGCACCTCCAAATCTGAGGCCATGGTTCTCAGCAGGAAACCGATGGACTGTCCACTCCAAGTAGGGAATGAGTCCTTACCCCAAGTGAAGGAGTTCAAGTATCTCGGGGTCTTGTTCTCGAGTGAGGGATCAATGGAGCGTGAGATGGGCCGGAGAATCGGAGCAGCGGGAGCGGTATTGCAGTCGCTTTACCGCACCGTTGTGACGAAAAGGGAGCTGAGCCGGAAGGCAAAGCTCTCTGTCTACCGGGCCATTTTCGTTCCTACCCTCACCTATGGTCATGAAGGATGGGTCATGACCGAAAGAACGAGATCGCGGATACAAGCGGCCGAGATGGGTTTCCTCCGCCGGGTGGCTGGTGTCTCCCTTGGAGATAAGGTGAGAAGTTCGGTCATCAGGGAGGGACTCGGAGTTGAGCCGCTCCTCCTTCGCGTCGAAAGAAGCCAGTTGAGGTGGTTCGGGCACCTAGTTAGGATGCCACCTGGGCGCCTCCCTAGGGAGGTGTTCCAGGCACGTCCAGCTGGGAAGAGACCAAGGGGTAGACCTAGGACCAGGTGGAGGGATTATATCTCTTCGCTGGCCTGGGAGCGCCTTGGGATCCCCCAGTCAGAGCTGGTTGATGTCGCCAGGGAAAAGAAAGTTTGGGGCTCTCTGCTGGAACTGCTACCCCCGCGACCCGACCACGGATAAGCGGGAGAAGATGGATGGATGGATGGACTCTGTATTTGTTTTTTATCCATTTAACAGAGCAAGGAAGGTGTGCAGAAGCAATTCCAACTCCAATCAGAGATCAGGGTGGACCTGCGGTTTCAGTATTGACCTGGAAACCAACCAGAACCGGTTCTTTCATGGTACATCACTGCACTGCCAGCATTGCTCAATTAAAACAGCAAGATGGGCTGTTTCATGTCTGGTGAGAAAACATCCACCATTGTGTAGAGCTCAGAAAAATTGAAAACATAAAGCTATTTCTCTTCAGGTTTGGATTTGGAGTAGATTCGTTACAGCCTATACTCCTCAAAGCTAGCATTAACTGTATGGTTCACCTCTCTGCTCTGCTGTTCAAAATGAACTCCACTCAGCTGGAGGCTACAACAGCAGCACAAATGCACTCACTATACCACTATTCATCAATCACGGCTGCATTGGCTATACATCATAATTAGGCTACCGATAAAGACTGATCCGAGAAGAATAAGTGAGGTTTTAGTTCACTGTAATAGAGCCAGAGGGGAGGGAAGAATGGTTTCTTGTTACTAAACAATGCTTAGGTAATGTTTGGAGATATCTGAGGTAGAAGAAAATAATTATTGTGATTACATTTCAATCAGATTCTCAGAATAGAAACACATACATGCCTTTTTTTTGTCTGTCCATTTGAAATTAAATGTTGGGACACACTGGATGTAAGATGACATACACAATCTTTATGGTCTGTGACATTTGAATAAATGGAAATGTGCTTGTTGATTGTAAAAACAGAAATATTTGTTTTGGAATAGTGCATCTCATAATTGGATATCACATCTTCTTCCCTGTAGGGATGCAATATGGCATTAAAGCACTTCTAAAGGCAATGACCATACACATTAAAAACACAACAAATGTAAAAATGGAGAAGAGCTGAGTTCCTGGAGCTGAGTGCTGAGTTCTCAATTTATTCTGGCTTCGTGTGATTAAAAGCAACACGATCATCGACCCGACGCAGTTGTTGTTGTGAGCTTCCGTTGGGGGGCAAATCAGCGATGTAAACGGTGACGTCATGACGCAGCAAGGGTAGCTCTGGGGCGCCAGTGGGCGGTGTGCACAGAGCGGGAGCTGAAAAGGGAAACCGGAGCTGAACCAGAAAAGCTCCCGCTCGGAGCTAGAAACTGAGAAGCGCTGGTGTGAAAGCCGCATCATGCCCCTTTCACACCAGCGCCTTTTCAGCTCCGGCTCGGAGCTAGAGCCTGAAAAGCGCCGGGTTTTCCAGTTCACACCGGAGCTGCGCCGGCTCTTAGCTCCGGAATCCGCTTCACTTCCAGCTCCAAAAAATTGTCGGTCCAGAGGCAAGAGCTTTGGAGCTAAGAGGTGACGTCGCTTACGTCTCTCTTACGTCGAGGTGTGCAGGAAACTAAACCCACCTCCCATGGGTCGACTGTTATGCCTGCCTACAAGCAGTAGTGCCTATAAACACACTTTATAAAGTCAGGCAACACTAACCAGGCTTCGTGTGATTCTGTTTATTTGTACCTTACTTTGACCATCCGGTCACTGTTATCGATCATTGTGGAGAGAGGCAGACGTGTTGTTTTGTATTATAGCAGCTATCGGATGCAAGTAGTCAGTTTAGCTTCGGTTGCTATGCTAACATCACCCGTTTTATACCAGAGAAACTTTCATAACAGCGTTGTGATACCAAACAGTGTCAATTCAGACTGACACACATTCACTTAGGCTAAGGGGAACTGGGGATATGCATCAGCTGCTTGTGTGAGTCGGACAGTGAATACTTTAGAGCGGCCGCTGCAGTGTGAGCTAACCGGGAGCTAACGGGAGAATAAACTCCCGTGGAAGAGCAGCACTGCAGCGGTCGGTAAATGCTGCAGAAACACATTAATAAACAATGAACCACGGCACTCTGGAGCATAAGGTTGGAGAAGTCGTTATTCAATTTATTCTGGCTTCGTGTGATTAAAAGCAACACGATCATCGACACGACGCTGTTGTTGTGAGCTGCCGTTGTGAGCTGCCGTTGTGGAGCAAATCAGCGATGTAAACCGTGACGCCGTGACGCAGCAGGGGCAGCTCTGGGGCGCCAGTGGGCGGTGTGAACAGAGCGGGAGCTGAAAAGGGAAACCGGAGCTGAACCAGAAAAGCTCCCGCTCGGAGCTAGAAACTGAAAAGCGCTGGTGTGAAAGCCGCATCAGAGGGGAGTCCAGCATGCTGAATACCATTACCTCCTGGCAGAGAAAGCCTTATTTACTGTTTGTTGCATGCTGGAACAGCCTGTTCCGCATACAATTGTATTCCCATTACGGACAAAACAACACTGAATTGTAAAATGTCGGAGTTTATGTGATTCTACACGCCAGCACAAAACACGAGAACACTGAGAATGAAAACCCAGCCTGAAATCCAAGGCATGTTTAACTGACTGTGGACGGTCAATTGTATCATCTCAAACAACACTAGAATATATTTACTGGGAAAATAAGTAATGTATTAATAAAAAAGGCTATTAAAATTAATCAGCCAATGATAATTATTTCATATGTGTGATGACCGGTATTAGTGAAAAC
Source organism: Pseudochaenichthys georgianus (assembly GCF_902827115.2). NCBI lineage: Eukaryota > Metazoa > Chordata > Actinopteri > Perciformes > Channichthyidae > Pseudochaenichthys > Pseudochaenichthys georgianus. The sequence continues at coordinate 21,606,261 of NC_047509.1, forward strand.
AATGCTAAAATAATAACTGAATATTATTGTTACGTGCCAGGCAGGCTGTACTTGTGTGGTTTTTCTTCCCTCCTGTGTTTCTCTCTTCTTCCTGTCTTCTGCACAGCTAATCAGCAGCTGATCGGTATCTGCCTGTGCACCTGAGTCTGATTGGATCCTCTCACCCTCAACTGGCCTATCAGCTGCCAGGGCCGACCATAAAGGAGGCACCCAGGAAGTCATTGCTCTCTCTCACCCTGGGCCTGTTGCTGATTGAGGAGCCTGCAATTGACTGCCTTGTTTAGAAGCTCATTCTACTTTGTTCTAACCTTTGTTAATGTGTGTGTGTTGAGAGGTGGGGGAGTTAGGTAAGTCTGGGGTACCCTGTACATTTCTCATCACGTAGTTAACTAATGTTAATACACACTAGGTTAGTTGATTGTTGCCACCCCTGTATTCCGTTTTGTTCAGCTTTGAGTAGTTTAGTTAGTGAGGGTTTTTGTTTGAGTTTTGGTTTCAAAGGATAGATGTAGAGAGGCCTGATTTTGTTATGCTTATTTATTTTGTTTGGCACAATCTCCTTTGACTCCTCCTCCTCACACAAAGAGTATTTCTGTTAAACTTCTGTTCAGTTAGGTTGTTCAAGGAATAAACCTTTTGTCAACCTTTACGCTGACTCCCTTATAATTATTGGTTGTGGTGTGTTATTGTCTCCAGGTCCCCTAGACCTTAGTGGGAATGTAACAATTATTATTACTGAATTGATTTTACAAAAGTATAACAAAATATATTTTTCAATAGCTTTCTTGTAATGTGACACCAAATCATTTAAGCATTTTTTTATTACACTAGAACGTTATGACATAGCTGTTTTGTTGGATTTTAGTGTTAGTATTGTTATGGAAATTAAGCATTTTCTTTAAATAAAAGTCTATATTGTTTTCAATAGCTTTCATGTCATGTGACTGGAGGACTCCAAGGTATTGGAGCATTGTAATACACTGCTAAAGAAGTGGGACACATCTTGAATATTTTTAAATGAAAAAGTCAGCAGATACTTTATTTCCCTCAATAAAAAAAGTCAGACTACACTCAAAATTCTCTCGTTTAATGGATAATTTCCCACAATCCCCTGAGACTATAAAACCCTTCACACCAACGTAATCTCATGCTAAACCAATTGCTGTAACATCTCAGACTGCTGATGCTGCCAGCAGCCATGAACCATTTTGGCTCTGAGAAACACTCCCTGGTTGACGCATGCCATTTAGCAGCAAGCAGAAAAGTAGCCCTGCACGACCAGCCTTGTCATGCAATAAAAGGCTTTGGAGATTTCTCGGGAGTAGGTGGTATTTTCGAGAGTACTTAGATAATACTTCCTACACTGACAGCTTCTTTATCTGCTGCTTTCTTCGCTGCGCCCTCTGCATTTATTTACTCCGAACCTCAGATTACCTCTTCAGTGACTCTGAGCCAGGACAGTAATCTCTGTGACTGCAGGGGAAAGAATAGAGGAGGCGAGTTAAAGAGAAAATATGAGAGGGATGAGATGAGGAACAGTGGAAGTAGAGTGGTGATTTCAAAACTGAGAGGGGCATCGTATGAGAGAAGAAAAATAGCCATGAGCATGGACGGGAGGCTGGAGTGAGGAGTAAAGGAGATAAGAGAACGCACAGAGGAGTGAAAGTAGCAAGACAGTGGAAGAGAGTATGAGGAGTACAGCAGGAGAGAGGAGGAGCCACCCATAGGGAGGCGATGTCCTTTGAGTCCTGCACCAGCCGCTGGGTCTGGGCCTGTGTAAACCAGAGACTCCCTCCTGGTCCTATGGGATATTAACAAAGAGAGAGTGAGGAATGACTGCTTCTTTCATGGAGAGAAATAAAGTCTCCTGGTGAATTCAAGGCTGGCTGATTGAGGCTCTTTTGATGTGAAAGAACGTGATGAATGAGTTAGAACGTACACTACCTCGCTGTCTTTGTAGTGACGCACAAAAGCTTGATATTTGCAGAAATTTGATATTTTTCCTGCTGGTAGTGACTGAGCATTGTGAAAAATAGTTTTTAATGATGGTTTGTGGGAAAATCTGAAATTAATCCTAGCTCTTTGAAAGTCCCAAAGAAAAATCTATGATCCTTTGAAACAATTGCATTTTTGCTGGCATGTTTGACCTCATCCCTTTTCTCTGTTTTCCTCTCCAGTCCACAGAGATGTTTTGTGACTGCTGTGCTCAGTCTGATCCCTCTTACTCCTACTCATCTCTGTGTGTTAACACCCTCAGAAGACACACCAGTACATGGAGTATATTGGAATATGTTTGTGTGTAAAACCCCTCACACCAACAGAGGCAACAGAAATATCTGTAGACTGTGAGTGTAATGATAACAGCCTCTGCTGCTGTGTGGGTGTGACACAGCTCAGCTCCATCATTCCAACTCTCTGCGACAGAGTGCGAAAGAGGGACTGAGAGGAAACATTACAGAAACCAGTGGCTGTCTTTTGCCAGCTCTGCTTTTCTAATATCACCTGTATATTGCCATTGTCTTTTAAAAAAACAGCTATCTCGTTTAAGTTGAAATTTAATAAGAAAATAGGTTTATTTCTATAGCCTGGGTTAAAATGCTGCTCTGTAGCTCGTTGGCTTCGTCTTCAGGAAATTCCTCATTTCAGCTGAGTGTGTGCTTTCAACTTTGTTGTATTATTCAGACCAGTGCAGTCAAGATGTGAAGCTTCACTATAGTGTTCATCATGAATACTTCTGTAATCCTCCAAAATCCAGCCACATGGAAAATTCCTCCATTCGCATATTAGCAATATTTTCTAACCCACCTTATCCCACTGAGAAAATTGCCTCAGGTTTTACAAAAATTAGGTTGATTTTCTATTCACTTTCTATTCTATTTTAAGATTTGTGCTAATGTGCATTTCACTGGGTGCTGTCCATGGTGCTGAAAACGAATTTACATGGTAGGGTTGTCACATGTTCCATCAACCAGAAGTACTTTTAGTTGTTAAAATATGGTCAGGTTTCATGTGTTCAAGTACTTATACTCTGTTATCACTTAATGTATGTACATTTTATTATTGCATGCATTTTATTATGTATTTTATATCACAATGACGATACCTTCAGCTACAAGGCTGACTGCCAAGGGGACATTGTTCTGTTTCCCACCAAACTCCAAGTCTATTGTTACACCACAAGTAAGAAATTGAGCAGAAGACTCTGTATTGATGTATTGGTTAGACATATCCAGAGTGTGTCACTTCAACTAGGTATAACAGTGTAAATGCAAACTTAATTAACCATAGAAAATAAGTCTTAAAATGGGAAATCACACCAGATTACAAACTCTTCTATGTATTTCAAGTGCAACCGAAATTGACTTTGGTCACTGTATAGAGATAAAACAGTACCTAATGATTGAAGGCCATCAAAGCTATCAATGAACGGTATGGGGGACATTGGCCAAAAAAAGGATAATGACTGAACAATGTTCAGACCATCAGCCTGAATTTTGAAAATATTTTTTTCATACCAATGACAGATGAATACCAATTGTGGGTAACACTTTATATTAAGGTACACAAATTAACCATCAACTAGTTGTTAATTAACATTCATATTAGCAGTATATTGGCTCTTTATTAGTCATAATAAAACACTTAATGCCTTATTCTACATGACCATATTCTACAAGTAATAAGCCATTAGTTGAGAGCTTTTCCTCAATAACCCTCTAATTAGTGCTTATTTATTGCAAGTAAGGAAGTTGTTGTACACGAGTTTTGGTCTTAATATGCTCTGCTCAACATGGGCCTAATAAGGCAGTAGTGCCACAATAGTTATTGTCCCATAATAACACTTAACAAATATGATCTATTCTTATGTAATGAGACATGCAAGTATATGTGTTGTCTAAATAACTCAAAATTAGGTATTTTTATCGAAAGAACATGTTCCCTATGTTAAAGTGAATTCTTGTTCATCATAACCAATAAGCTAGTGGTTTGACTCGAATTAGGTATTTATGTGACAACCCTGTGGTTGTCCACTAGGTGGTGCTGTTGTAACCTGTGTGTTTCCCTGTAATCAGCAGTGATGAGACCCACCTGTGGCACTTGGTTCCAGTATTTAAGAGGGCTGCAGAACAGGCTCTCGCTCTCTCTCGGCTGCCCTGCTCGGTGCACCAGGACTAGGGTTGGGTATCGTTTGAATTTCCACGATTCTGATTCCGATTCTACTTTTCGATTCCGGTTCTCAATTCCGATTCTTTGAGGGGTAGGGTAAAACAAATTATTAAGTTCTTGTTGAGAAAAACAAGCATATCTGCCTTCTCAGGCATACCAGGAATAAATGTTTGAACATTTTAAAGCAAAATGCTTCAACCTGGTTACTTTAAGCAGAATTACTAGAGACTAGATCTAGGGGGTACAACTCTAAACACCCATATGAAAAAGATCGGTTTACATTTGAATAATAAAATAAATATGTGAGCATAACCAATAACCCATAGCCAATAACAAATACATGTAACGTATTTTATTTTTGTTGTTCATTCATATCTTATTTTACTATTTTATTTATGCATATTTTTTGTCTGGTTTACTGTCCTATAGTAGACATGATTTCAAACCTGTTTTATCCCAATCATTATAAAGGAGTGCCTTGGAAATATGTGTTTACATAAATTGTGATCAAAACGTTTGAGACCCACTGAGATAACTAACTAAAGTGAACTATCTAAACACTGAGTCCTTTACCTCACTGAGCTGTAGTTATCAGCCTCAGTCTGACTGGAGAGGACACTCCCTCCACATCATTGTTGAAACATCTTCTTCTTCCGTTACAGCAGCTAGCACCAGATGCTAATAACAACAGCGCCGGTTCCAGTGCACCCTCCCTTTCTCCCTGCTCACTCGCACTTTGGCTGTGAGCTGCGGGCGCCAGATAAGCCAACATCCCCCATTTTCATCACTTGCAGCGCCCATCGTACAGGGCGAATGAAACGTGTAACCGGGGTGAAAAGGGTGTTACATTTACTTAATTATGAATGTTGTTACATCAAGGCCGAACATTAGGATGAGCACCGACGGTCAAAACATTTGTTTTCCCTCCCAGAGCTGTCAGCGCAGCGCCTCCACAGATCTGGCGCCCTAGGCGAACATCTATACCGGCCCGTCCACACTACAGCGTCGACAGCTTCAATCTGCCCATTCACTTTGAATGGGGTGACGTCACGTTGCCTCGCTTTTTCGCCGAACTGAATTGTGGGTAACATAGCGGTCCGTCTCCGCCGGAGACGCCGGAGTAGTCAGCGCCAGCCAATCAAATCCCGTTTCGGAAAATCTGACCGCTCAAGCCGTAGCCAATCAAACCGCGTCTAAGCTGGGAGAGATATCCCGCCGTTCATTTATATATTTCAAAAAAAGTTGGAGGAGAAATCACCCGGTTTTGTATGACCAGACCCTCTTCACCTACCGAGATACAAACCGGAGGAACCAGGCATGGAGGGAGGTGGCAGAGACAGTGGGTGAAACTGGTAGGTTTTCGCCTGTTTGGAGAGTTTATATATATATATTGCTCCCATAAAATCCCCGGGGGTTTTTGCTTTGTATGTCGGTGGCGGGAGATTCATGTGATTGGTTGTTGGTCACGTTGCTTGAATAAAATCCCCAAGCTACAGACACGCCGGGGTAAAGTGCTATTTTTTTTACAAGTGGGGGGTGGACCAAACATCCTTTAGGGGGGTCGTCGCCTCCTCTAGGGGGGTCCGGGGGCATGCTCCCCCGGGAAGAATTGTTTTTAAATATTGAAGTTACACTCTTAAAACTACTGGGTTAAAAAATAACCCAATCATAACCCAGCTGCTGAGTCACTATAGGACAGAACACGCGCCGGGTTTTCTTAACCCATACGCTGGGCTGGATCATTTTAACCCATGTGCGGGGTTGTTCATTTGACCCAAGCTAGTGATTGAAATTAACTATATCGTTGGACTAAATAGAATATAATAATAATGTAATGAATTATCTCCAAACACACCGTATATATATAAAAATGCATTTATTGATAATTTGAACAGCTTTGGCAAATCGCCAACATTCCATTTCCACTACAAAAGAACAATGCACTTTAGCACAATACAAATTCAATATATTTAACTCTTAAATAAATTAAAAAACACCTTAAAAAAAGTGCTAGGGACTTGAGAAATATCTGTGTATTTTAACCATCACTTATGAGTGAACACAATTTTCAGGAACAGTTCTGCGTATTAATTTAACACATGGACCATAAAGACCCAATACATATAAAAGTATAAAACAACATCTACGAACAGATCTTCAACTTGAAGCTGAACCGTAACAAATCTGTCAATGAACACAACAGAACACAGATGTAAAGCAGGTGTGTGTGTGTGTGTGTGTGTGTGTGTGTGTGTGTGTGTGTGTGTGTGTGTGTGTGTTTTCTCAGGCTCAACACCCTGGGCTTCAAGTTCCCCTCATCCAGGCCCATCAACACTTTCTGGGTGAAGTCGAAAGTGTTGACCAAGTCTTTTGGATAGGTCAGTGCAAAAAGCAGGATGAATGCGTCAGCCAGTGTGGGGAGTTGGATAACTCCGTTACCCTCAATGACAACAGTGATGCTCTCTGGGCAGAAGAGTGTGGTGTCTGTTGACCTGGCACTGATCATGAGAAGTCCGACCGCGATGTCGTCTGGATCATCAGACTGCAAATTGCCTCTCAGAAATGTGTTTTCTGAAAAATACATCAGTGACATATCACATCAAATAACCGTATGTTTTGTGCATAATGTGGGTTTAAGGAAACGCCTATTAGCATTGCACAACATAATGTTACAGCACCAGAAACGTCAGCCTCCAAAATAACCAATCGGTTGTCATAAATGCTTTCAACAAAAAAACATTTATAACCTTCATAAGGGTAGGATTCATTTTATCACTGTATTAGACTGTTACTATTAGCTAGTTGTACCTAATAAACTGGCAACTGAATATGTATTTACAGTATAATCTCTCCCTACTACACATACAAAAAAATATGGGGAACACTAGAAATTATTTTGTATTGAACACTGATGCTGCAGGAAAAAAAGCCCTCATGATTGTGTATTTTATTAAATCACGTGAGCTCATTTTTTACACTGAAACCTAAAGAGCTTAATTTCAAATAAATCCTAAAGTAGAAATCATATTCAACACTTCTGAAGTGTTGAAGTAAAGGGAGATTATATTCAACATGTCCATTGTGTACCTTACAATAATTACAATTCTTATGGCAATATTCAAATCTTGGAACTACAACCTGAATGGGATGTGAGCAACACGAGAGATAATGTTTGATTAACACCTCAGTGACAGAATCAAGCTTTGATGACACCAGGACAGTTCATACTTTTTCAAACTCAATCTATCATTTATTATAATTTTTTCACTATAAAAATTCAAATAATTGTCTACCTGCGATAGAGCTCCTGAAACAATGTAACAAGATAAACTATATTTTTGGATGATCTGTCACATACATTGAAAACAGTTATTATGCTGACTTACATGCTACAGCCTCAGAAACGTGGAGTCATCTTCATGCAGATATGCAGGCAGAGCACGGAGGACAGCAGCACGTCGGACATGGACGTCACCTTGCTCCTTGAGTGTGAGAACATATCTTTGTTTTACTTTGGATGCTAAACAGTATAACCACACAACAATTGATATCACAAGAAAGTGTTCTTCCATGACTGAAGAGATTAACATTTTGACAAAGATAATCCACTCTAGTATGAGAATAAAACACCAAGAGGCATAACCGACTCACCTGGAGGTCATAGGAGGCAAATAGCTGATCCAGAACTTCAGTTTCCTTTCCTTGCTTGCCGCCTTCTTCCTGAACAGGCTCCTAAGATGGAGGACATGTCTATCCAACTCCGCATAGAAGTGGTTCTTCAGGTTGAGGTTTGTTATCCTGTGAAACTCTGCTAAAATATAAAATGACTATTTAATTCACAGTACAATGTATATGTGGACTGAAGGCAGCAGAGATAAACAGAAACATAACATGCTAAATCTGAGTAAACATGTCAAAGTTATCAGTGACAAAGGCACACAAAATAATTATATAGTTGTAATAAATAAAATATTTTCACCTGTGACTCCATTTTCAAGGCATGAAAAGCATCAATCTGGTGCACTTTGAGAGCAACATTAACCCTACCTTAATAATACCTTAAAGGGGACATATCATGCTATATTTGAACAATATATTGTAGGGCCATACCTATATAAAGTATATAAATATTTTTTCTTTCAAAATACCAAACAGATCCTGCATTTTAGCCATGCCTCATTTCGCTCTATTTGCTCTTTCCAGCGCTGTTTTTGCAGGGGGCTGATTCTGTGAGCTGCACCACGCCCCCCTGCAGGAGAGGGGAGCGTGCTTTGAGATCAGCTGCAGCGGGGAGAAGAGGGGGAGAAAAAGAGATCTCCGTCCTCCGTGTTTTATTCTTATATTATTATATAGAGTCGTTATTCATTTGTTTTAAAGCTCAATAAATAACAAAGAAGACCTTTGACCGGCACTTTTCTAATTTTGTCCGGAAGATTTAAACTTTAACGGACATGTTGACCGGTGAAAGAAAATCGAACTGAAACTCTGCCGCACGGTCCCCTCGTTCCTTGGAAGAGCCGGAGAGGAGGGTGTTTGTCATCTGCTGGTGGACTAACCGGAGAGAATTACAGCGAGGGAGGGATTGCATTGAATTACAGCAGCGGGAGCAAACGCTTGCCTCGGGGAGGGAGAAAAAGAGCCAGAGCGGAGAATAAACAGAAGGGCAACCATGCGCGGGAAGTCTTCTTCGCTGCTTTTGTGGCAGACTACAGCGCCACTTACAGGCCTGGCCTACTACAGCGTCTCCTGCGCAATGGCCGGCCGTGGCCCAACCCCACATTCCCCTGATAATTGACCAATAATCGGAGCACCACTTCTGTGACGTAGAAAAGAATTAAAGATCAGTCTGTAGATCCGTTGCAGCCCCGTTTTTAGAGATATGGGTATGGAGGAAAAGAGAGAGGGTTGTGTTTTCTGACACTTGGTGAGTTCCCTGGAACACCAGGGACTAGGGGTGTAACGGTTCACAGAAGTCACGGTTCGGTTCGTACCTCGGTTTGGGGGTCACGGTTCGGTACAACAAAAAAAGCAAAAAAAAGTCCCAAATGCATAATTCCATGTTTGTTGTTATTTATTTTTGAACAGTAGTGCAAGTTTCAGTATACAAATAAGGAACTCTGACATTTTGAATAATTAACTGTATTAAACAGTTAAAAACAAACCACAAACAGTACCACACACACTCAGATGGCCATAGTATCTATAATGGCTGATGTCAAACAAAAAGGTTTCATCAAGCTGTAAAACTAAAAAGAATGTCTTGAAAATATTACAAAAAGTGTTTCAAGAGCGCAAAGTCGTTGAAAAAATATGCCAAAAGCTTCCGTTATTTATTTTGGTCTCTGGCTTTCATGTCTATTGGTTTATTAAAAACAGCGGGGATAAGCTGTTGAACTGCTGTTGTCTTTTGCCGGGCTCCGTGATTGGCAAATCTGGGTAATGCCTTCTGATGTGATTTAGCATGTTTGGCGTGTGTTCCTATTAGCATACCGCACCGCTATCGAACAACGCCAACACACCGTCCTCATCCGATCCACTGCGCATTGCTTATCGTTTTATAGATCTATTCTCATCCACCATCTTTGTTTGTGACGTAAAGAGTGTAAGAGTCACGTTTCTGAATCGGGCACTCTGAGTGGATGCAGTCACAGCCAATCGGATTCAGAGTGTTGCCTGTCAGTTCCGTTGCTATGGTTCCGTTGTTATGTGTACTGAAACGAGAGCCGGTATAATTCCACGCGCGAAAACAAAATAAAAATTGGAATACGTTATTTTAGTGTCTTAAAAGTAGACTGAGGTATGAAGGGTTAACGTTACATCTTAGAATAATTTTTAGTCATGTTCTGTATACATACTAACATATAAGGGTATTGACTTAGTGTGGTTTATCTTTTTGTCGCTGCTTTTAATTGAAACTGAGCCGTTGTGTTCATCAGTAAAGTGGAACTTCTGTGTGAACTATTCATATCTTAAACTGCACTGTAACTTTTTATTCATGTATTTTTTCTTTTAATGTTTCTTTTATCTTATACTATTTTTAAATGCCTTTGTCTGAATGTCTTTCATTTTTGTAAAGCACCTTGAATTGCCTTGTGTTGAAAGGTGCTATATAAATAAACTTGCCTTGCCTTGGTTACTCCATGTTTACTAGCTATAAGATTAACGTTACAGTACATCACTCTTTTTCACTTCTTACTCAGTCAGCCAGAGTGCAGAAATCACCATTAGATTCACAAACCTGAAACATCATCCATTTCTTCACTGCTGGTGATGACATTGTTGTCAGCTGCTGATACTGCTGCTGCTGCAGCTTGTGGCACCTGCTTCGATGAAAATAACTTTCTAATATCCATAACTTTATAGGCTATTAGCTTAAAACTCGTCAGGCACTAGGAAGGATCACTTCTTCTTTAGGGCAGGGAAGGCTACGCAGTACGCAGGCTAATGTCCCGCAGCGGCTGCCTCTCTGGTGGACTCCGGTACTGCACATTACTCCCGAGACATTTAAAAAATATATATATATATATTTTTTTTTTAAGTGAAACATCCGGGGCTTGAGCCCAAGTAGCCACCCCCTAGCGCCGCCACTGCTCGGTACCCAACCCTAACCAGGACGCGTCTATCGTTATTCCAACCCAGTTTAGATCCCACTTCCGCATTACGCAAGCATCGACACGGGGTTACGTCACAGCATCAACCTGGCGTTACATCCCTATGGTTACATCACTGCCTCACGTGGCACACCTGCGAAATCTGAATCTGCGGCACACCCGCGAAATCTGAATCTGCGGCACACCAGTGGCGTAGCCAGGAATTATTGTGTGGGTGGGCCTGGAGAAATGTAGGTGGGCCAGGGGGAGACATATTAAGCGTGGGGTCTGAGCTGAAACTTCATTAATGATTTTTTTAATGCACTAATAGAACATAAGCATAAATTAGCAGTGAAAACAAAAAACATAGGCACGGCGGCCTCAGAATGTGTGTAAAACTGACATCCACATAGGGATGGGTATCGTTAAGGCTTTAACGGTACGACTACTTTTATCGATAGCGCTTATGCTTATGCTCCAGGTTCAGTACCAACCACATCATAAAGTACGCGTACGATACAACAGTGGTGGGACTCATCAGGGACAACAACAAACAGGCCTACAGGGAGGAGGTGAAACATCTGACGGACTGGTGTAACACCAACAACCTGATCCTGAATGTCGATAAAACAAAAGAGATTATTGTCGACTTCAGGAACAAAAAGCACTGTCACCCACCACTCCACATCAACGGCACAGCAGTGAAGACCACAGACAGCACCAAGTTCCTGGGGGTGCATATCACAAGCAGTCTGACCTGGTCCACTCCAACCCTCCACTCACACTACATCACTATTTAAGAAGGCACAGCAGCGCCTACACTTCCTGCGCAGGTTGAGAAGAGCACAGCTCCCCCTTCCCATCCTCACCACGTTCTACAGAGGAACCATAGAGAGTGTGCTGACCAGCGGCATCTCCATCTGGTCGAGAGACTGCAACGCCAAAGACTGGAAGTCTCTGCATGAGTGGTTAGGACAGCAGAGAAGATCATCGGAGTTTCTCTCCCTCCCATCAGAGACACCGCTCAGAAACGCTGCCTGACAAAAGCCCAGAACATTTTTAAAGACCCTCATCCTCACCATGCTCTGTTCTCCCTGCTACCCTCCGGCAAGAGGTTAAGAGCAGAACAGCCAGATTCTGCAATAGCTTTTTCCCCCAAGCCATCAGACTGCTGAACAGCAAGTAGACCAGTAACATAAAGATTACATTATTATGTAAAGAGCACATATTTGTTATAGTATGTCTATTTTATTTATATGTAGTAAGTCTTTATATTTTAAATGCACACTTTATCTTTAATTTTATCAGCACCACGTCACTATTATTTATTTATATGTACAATTTTAGCAAGTTTTTATATTGTCCTGTTCCTCCAGCCAGTACAACGAAATTTCGTTGTAATAGTACACTCTGTGTCTTGTTGAAATGACAATAAAGTATGTCTGTCTTATCGATCCGGTCCTTTAACATTACTTTTATCGGTTCTTTTGGAGAAAAAAATAAGGTAAACTAACTTAACAAATTGTGAACAAAACTAACATTGCTTTTTATTTAAATTAAATACATAATATTTCACATCAAAAGAAACAACAATGTTTTAACAAATCGTATTAAATAATGTGATGACAGAACTGTAAACAGAATAGCTGAAACTTTAACAAAATAAATAACTCAGTTACCTCTAATCATAACCCATGTTTGTATAATGTTGTTAACTGCGTGTGTTGCTGCTAGCATACATAACACCTGACGTGGAAACGTTACTCGTGGATGGGGCTACAGAGCTGCTAGAAAGACAGTCGAACCCGGTGCATTCCTCCGTCTGGATGTGGAGCACTTTTGCTAAATGTTTAGACACATTGCTCGTGTTACCGCCCTTAAATGCTAAACTCTTATTCCACTTTTGGTAACGAGTATTGTCCCCATCGACACGGCTATAGTTTAACCACACCTCGGAGCGCGTTCTCTCCGCCATCTCCTCTGTGTGTGTGTGTGTGTGTGTGTGTGTGTGTGTTGCATGTAGCAGCTGCGTGTGTGTAAACTGCCCCGCCCCCTCGCACACAGACGGGGGATAGATCTCTTAAACGGAGTTGGCGACACTTAAACTGCAATGTAATGTTTGTGTAGCAATAATACATACAACATATATCGGGGTGACATGTTGTTTATCCTTGACAGTCGCACAGTGGGCACACACTGAGTGTTTTGATATTCAGCAAATGTGTACATGCTAAACTGCAGACCTCAAGAAGAAATAATACTTTCATTCACTCACGGCAAAAGTTACTTTACTTACTATAAAAACTCACGGTAAACAAATGCACTCCCTATTCCATTGTCATGAAGGTGGAATCTAACTATATCCAGAATAAGTTTTATTGGATCCAGGCTAGAAACATGTTTATTTCTGCTGTAAAGTTGGGCATTTTAACATGGGGGTCTATGGGAATTGCTCCTTTTTGCATCCATCCCCTGTCGGCCACTAGATGAACTGCAGTTTGTGGCACTTCCTTCTGGGCTTCCCGGTTCTGCGCTATGAAGCGCTGATTGGCTGTGGGTGGGCCAGGGCCCACCCACAGCTACGCCGCTGCCGCACACCCGCGAAATCTGAATCTGTACATCTGTGTGTATACATGAATAAATACATGTGTGAGTACATATAAGTGTGTGTTTATATGTTTATAAATGAATAGATGTGTGTGTGTATATATATATATATATATATATATATATATATATAAAACAGTATCATTAAATAATGCTGTGTGTGTATAAATTAATGAATACATCTGTGTATATTTATGAATAAATACATGTGTGAGTACATATAAGTGTGTGTGTGTATATGAATAAATGTATATAAAATAGTATCATTAAATAAATATATATATAAAATAGTATCATTAAATAATGCTGTCAGATAAATGAAGTACACAGTAATAGTCAAGGTTATATTCAATATTCTGCACTTACACCAGCTGATAAGATATTTAAAACGTCTTTTGTTTGTCCTGAAAACGACATTTGAGAATACACACAGGCTATTTATAGATGATAAAACACCAGTAATACAATCTCAGGACTCTTCGATATGGCTTTGATTACAGGATCGTTTACTTTCAGTCAACAAATCGTTTGGAAAGACAAAAAACAACTATTCAATATCCTGCTCATCCTGCTTTACCGCGACCGCTATAACTGCCGAAGAAGAAGTCTATGACGCTATCGCGTAGAGCTACGTTCTTGCGTAATGTGGAAGTGGTTAAATCTGGGTTGGAATAACAATAGACGCAACCAGGACACCGGTCCTGTGTTTGTTTTATTGTTGGTTGTAACCACTGTGTTGGTTAAAATACATATTTGTTTTGGGCAACTCCTTTGTGGAACTGTTGTCCTTATGTTGCAAGCAGAGCCAGCTTGTAACATATATCTAAGAACATGTTCCCTATTGTAAGAGTCGGTCAGGTCCTGATAATTTATTCCGGGAAATTACTCAGACCTATTAATTGACCTAACCGAAGTTATTGAGGCTCTGTAAGTTTACTGCTTGGCTCAGATCCACCAACGTCAGCAAGATCTCACCTCTATTAACTCCCCGAAGAACCAGGTTCAATTAACAGCTTTTTCAATTCAGACAACTCTCTTAAATCTGTTTAAGCGATCCCGAAGGATTTTGATATCAGTAAATGAGGTGTGGCCCTGCCTACGTGTGAGTGTGGCAGGGTGCAATCTTACCTTTGAAGCAGCAGATGTCTTTTAAGTTGTCCCAGTCCAAAAGGTGGGATCAGTTTATTTGAAGAAAAATAGGTCCAAACTAATACAGGGTTTTTACCTTCTCTCTACAACATTATAATCATACTAAACCTATCATGCTGTGATCATGTTCTAATATGAAACTTTAATTCACAGTTTTACATTTATTACCAAAATTGTAATTTCAACTGCCCAATTCAGTTGTGATTTTTAAATCTCCTGATAGAATTTAGAGGCATTTCCTCTTAAAAGACCGGTGTTAATAAAAAGCACATTCAAACTTTCATTTTCACCCAATCAATTCACATCAATTTCATAACTTTTTTCCGACACAGACGGCGGGAATAACATTCAAAAACCCATACCTATCCGCATGAATTTGGAGGAAGATTCCTCACAGGTGGCGGGCCTAATATTCATACACGTTTTTCCGACACAGATGGCGGGAATAACATTCAAAAACCCATTCCTATCCGCATGAATTTGGAGATTCCTCACAGGTGGCGGGCCTAATACTCACAAACCTATTCATTCCACTCATTCAACAAAGTAATTCACTCAGCATTCAACCAAGAACCAAGAGAGATATTTACCAAGTTTTGAGAGAATCTTACCGAGAGCAAAAACCCAGCTCTGAGGGACAGAGCTTACCGAGAGAGCATACCAGGGGAATAACATAAGAAACATAACATAAGAAAATGTTTCAGTGTGAGTTATACAAGAATATAATTGATTATACTTGACTATAATTAACTTTCGTGTTAAGTATTCAACATACTATGAAGATCTCAACACTATTTTAAAGTGAAGTATTGTTCATAACCAATAAGCTAGTAGTTTGACTCTAATTGACCTGAACAGGTTCCCTATTCTAAAGTTGCCTCCTCTTCACACTTTGTAAATACATTATAGCACACAACTACTGAAATTAACCTCAACAGTACATTGTTACGTGCCGTAGTGTGTGTGTGTGTGTGTGTGTGTGTGTGTGTTTTCCTCTCTCTCCCTCTGATTGTCCCCAGGTGCAGCCTCTTCCCAGGTGCAGTCTCTTCCCAGGTGCTCCTACTTTACAATCAAGGATTCCATATAGGACCGGAGGAGGACGGCAGTGAGGGCCCCTTCTTTCTCTCCTTCTCGGCTGGCTGCATGTGTGCAGCCTGTCTCTGTGTACAACACAGCCTAGTTGTGTTGTTGATTGTACGTTTGTGTTGTAATTTGGCTGGTGAGCCGCCTTACGTATTGACGGATTAAAACCTCACTTAAACTCCTTCAGCCTTCCGTTTCCTCTCCTTTTTCTCTCGTCCGGCTATCTGGTGTGTCGCTACTTCCCTTGGTACCCCTAGCTCTACAAGGGAATGTAACATGGGGGCTCGTCCAATCTTTGAGACAAAGAGTGAGTATGTGGTTGTTGGTTAGTGTTATTGTGTGTGGTGGTGAGCAGTAGTGTATATAGGTATAGAATTGGCTGTGATATTATTTACTGTTGAACAGCTTCCTCAGTTTAGACAGGGGAGTGTCTAGCTGGACTGAATCAGTCCTTCCTTCGGGTACTCATTTTTTATTTTGCCTTTTTTATTTTCGGGATAATCCTGGGTGGGGATTTATTCCCTGTTGGGGGCAGGCGATTCAGGGTTTCGGCCGCTGATGTTTGCCTTTTAAAGTCGCCTCGAGCCCGGCACGCTACAGATGATAGTTAGGTAAAGTTTGGTAGGCAGGATCTGGTGAAGTTTGTAAATAAATAATAATATTTGTAAGTAGCCGTTGCTAAAGATGGCTTTTGTGTTGGAGCAGTTTGTGGCCAGTCCTACTGTGGGTCAGCTAGACGGGTGCAGGAAGGTTGATTTGCGGTTAGTTGCTGACCATTATCATGTTTCTGTCTCCTCGGCTCTGGTAAAAAGTGAACTCAAGGCTACTTTGATAACTGGACTAGTTGAACAGGGGGTTTTGAGGCGGCCTGTTTTAGTGGAATCTCCTGGCACGGTGGTGGTGCTACGAAACAGGCAAACATTTTCACCACACCTCAGTTTGACTCGTTTTCGGCAGGATCCTCACCTACGGGGTCTAAAGTAGATGCCAGGGTAAAAGTACGTATGGCTCGTCTCCAGTGTGAGAGGGAGGAGCGTGAGCGAGAGTTTCAGCTCAGGAGGGAGCTGGAGAGCAGGAAGCAGGAGCTGGAGATCAGGAAGCATGAGCTGGAGATCAGGAAGCTGGAGGCAGACACTGCTGTCCGGATGCGTCAGCTAGAGCTCCAAGCAGCTGTGGTGGGTGATTCTGCAGTTACACCTTCTGGTCCTGGTGCCTCATTTGATGTGAGCAGGCATATTAATTTGGTCCCTGTGTTTCGGGAATCAGAGGTGGAAGTCTATTTTGGTGCATTTGAGCGCATTGCTGCGGCCCTGCACTGGCCAGAAGACGTGTGGGCTATTCTATTACAGTGCAAGCTAGTCGGCAAGGCTCAAGCGGCTTGCTCTTCTCTTTCTGTCGAGGATAGTTTGGAGTATGACAAGGTGAAAGGTGCTATTCTCAGGGCATATGAGCTTGTGCCTGAGGCCTACAGGCAGCGGTTTCGCGGCCTGAAGAAAGCTGCTGGCCAAACATACGTGGACTTCGCGAGGGAGAAGAAAGTCCTCTTTGACAGGTGGTGTAGAGCGTGTAAAGCGGATGACATCGCTTCCGTATGTGAGCTGATGCTGTTGGAGGAGTTCAAAAACTGTGTACCGGAGCGTACGGTAGTCTACCTGAATGAGCAGAAAGTGACTACTCTTCAGCAGGCTGCCACTCTGGCAGACGAGTTTGCGCTGATACACAGGAGCGGTTTTTTTCAGCGGGATCCTCCTCAGCGGGACACTTATCGGAGAGCTCCTGATAATTATGTTCCCTGTGCCAGTGTTCCATTGTTAGGTCCCAGGATAGACAGAGCGTGTTATTTTTGTCTTGACCCAGGTCACATGATAGCAGATTGTGCAGCTTGGAAGCGAGAGCGGGCAGCAGGTGGCAAGCACCCAAAAGGGGTGGGCTTGATTAAAACAGTGTGTCTTAGTAGGCAGGTCACTGTTAAAATGGGCCCTGATGAGTGTTTTAAGCCATTCATCTCTACTGCTTTTGTCTCTCTGTCAGGGAAGGTGGAGGATCAGCGACAGGTTACTATGTTACGAGACAGTGGCGGCTCACAGTCGTTCATTCTTGCGAGTGCCCTGCCCTTGAGTAATGAGTCCGCCTGTGATGTAAGTGCCGTGGTAAGAGGTATTGAAATGGGTTTTGTGCCTGCACCGCTCCACAATGTCCATGTCCAGTCCAAACTGGCTACTGGTTTCTTCACGGTTGCCGTACTCCCCAGGTTTCCAATCGACGGTGTGGATTTCATAATGGGAAACGATATAGCTGGAGGTAAAGTGTACCCTACTCCAGAGGTTGTTGACATTCCAGTTCCTGGTGCTGTAGATGATAATCTAGCTCTGACTCATCCGGAGGTATTTGCAATTAGTGTTTTGACCAGAGCTCAGGCCCGTAAGCAGGCTCAGGATGTGGATTTGTCTGATTCTTGGCTTGTCTCTGCCCTATCTAACGACAGGTTGACCTCTGTTGATGGATTAGTGGAGGGCCCTCCAACGGTGTGTGATGGTGAAATAGAACCTGTCGCTATTGCTCCAGAGGTGGCTATGCCTTTGACCCGTGAGGCGCTCATCACGGCACAAAGGGATGATCCTACCTTGATCAAGTGTTTTAACGCTGCTGAGAACCCTAACGAAGGCAATAAGAAACAATTGTTTTTTGTGGATGACGGGGTGCTGATGCGCCGGTGGGCTGACCAATCAAGTGATGCAGATGTTGGTTCAGGTGGTGATTGGAACAGCATTTATCAAGTAGTGGTTCCTGTGAGTTGTCGGCAGCAGGTTCTGGTGTTAGCCCATGAGCACCTGTGGTCTGGCCACTTAGGTGTGACTAAGACTTATGACCGGATCCTTCAACATTTTTTTTGGCCAGGATTGAAAGATGACGTAGTGTGTTTCTGTAGAACTTGTAGCACATGCCAGGTAGTGGGTAAACCAAATCAAGTAGTTCCTCCAGCGCCGTTGTGTCCTGTTCCGGCTATTGGTGAGCCTTTTGACCATATCATTGCTGACTGTGTCGGTCCGTTGCCGAAGACCAAGGCAGGTAACCAGTTTCTGTTGACTGTGATGTGTGTATCGACACGTTTCCCTGAGGCCATCCCTTTGCGTAAAATCACTGCACCCGCCATCATTAAAGCACTGACCAAGTTTTTTACCACCTTTGGGTTGCCGAAGGTTGTGCAGACTGATCAGGGAACTAATTTCCTTTCCAAGATTTTTAGAAAAACCTTGCAGTCATTGGGTGTTTCCCATTCAGTGTCTAGTGCCTACCACCCAGAGTCACAAGGGGCACTTGAGCGTTTGGCATCAGACATTGAAATCGATGCTTGGTAAATACTGCCATGACACAGGCAGGGACTGGGATGAGGGTGTTCCTTTCGTGTTATTTGCTATTCGTGACGCAAAGCAGGAGTCTACTGGGTTTAGCCCAGCTGAACTAGTGTTTGGGCACAATGTGCGTGGCCCATTAAAGATGCTGAAGGATAAATTGGTGTCTGAGTCCCTTCCGAAAACTGATGTGAAGAAGTTTGTGTCCCAGTGTCGTGAGCATTTACGACAGGCGACGAAGCTAGCAAGGGAAGCTCTTGCCTCTTCGCAGGAAAACATGAAGGGCAGGTACGATAGGAGAGCAGTTAAGCGGCAGTTTCAGCCTGGTGAGCAGGTGTTGGTGTTGCTGCCTACACCCGGATCTGCTCTGAACGCGCGTTTCTCAGGTCCGTATGTGGTTGTAAGGCAAGAGTCTGACACCAACTATATCATTGACACACCTGAGCGTAGGAGAAAAACAAGGTTGTGCCATGTTAACATGCTTAAGTCCTATCATGCCAGGGAAGCTTCCCAGGGAGACCAGCAAGGTACTGTGGTGACTGCTGTTCCCAGCGTGGCCACTTCCCTGGCCTGTGCAATGTCGGTGGTTGAGGATGACTTGATAGTGCCCTCTGGTGGTCAGCAGTGTGGTAGGTTATCGAACTCTGAGTTTATGCTGAGCTTAGAGTCTAACCTGGCGTATCTTCCAGAAAGCCAGCGAGGCGACGTAGTCGGTTTGGTTCATGCTCACCCGACCCTATTTGGTGATGTGCCATCGGGCACTAATGTGTTAAAGCATGACATTGATGTTGGAAATGCTCATCCAGTTAAGCAGCATGCGTATCGTTGCCACATAGAGAAGAGGGAGAACATGAAAAAGGAAGTGTGTTATCTGCTGGAAAATGGCTTAGCCAAGCCTAGCTGCAGCCCCTGGAGCAGTCCATGTTTGCTTGCTCCTAAATCTGACGGAACACCGCGTTTCTGCACCGATTTTCGCAAGGTGAACGCCCCTAACTGTTCCAGACTCTTTTCCTTTACCCCGTATGGACGATTGCATCGATAGTATTGGTCCTAGTGTGTTTATCACGAAGTTGGATCTCCTTAAAGGATATTGGCAGGTCCCTCTCACTTCTAGGGCCTCAGACATCTCTGCATTCGTAACGCCTGACCACTTTATGCAATACACTGTGATGGCTTTTGGCATGAGGAATGCCCCAGCCACATGTCAGCGGTTAATGCAATTAGTGTTGGGGGATGTGCCCAACTGTAATGTGTATCTTGATGATGTGGTGGTTTTTTCCGATAACTGGACTGACCATATGGCTATTCTCGCATGTGTGTTCCAGCGACTCGCAGGAGCCTCGCTTACAGTGAATCTGGCAAAGTGTGAGTTTGGCAAGGCCACTGTCACCTATCTAGGTAAACTGGTGGGTCATGGGCATGTGAGGCCCATGGATGCTAAAGTGGAAGCCATCCTTTCCTACCCAGCTCCAGCCACCCGACGTGAACTCCGGCGGTTCCTCGGTATGGCTGGGTACTACCGATGTTTTTGCAAGAACTTTTCGGTAGTTGTGGCACCGCTAACTCAACTGTGTAGCCCTAATGTTCCATTTCTATGGACTGAGGAGTGTTGCCGCTCCTTTAGCTCTGCCAAGTCTCTCCTCTGTAGTGCTCCAGTGTTGTGTGCGCCTAACTTCATCCTTCCCTTCCAACTCGAGGTGGATGCTAGTGGTTCTGGGGCTGGTGCTGTTCTGCTGCAGGAGGGTGATGGGGGTGTGAGCCATCCTGTATGCTACTTCTCGACCAAGTTCAAGCGACATCAGCTGAATTATTCCACCATTGAGAAGGAAACTCTGGCCATGCTCCTTGCCCTGCAGCATTTTCAAGTGTATGTTGGGTCCAGTTCAACGCCAGTGGTGGTGTACACCGACCACAACCCACTCGTATTTTTGTCCCAGATGTTCAACCACAACCAGCGGTTGATGCGCTGGGCCCTGTTGGCACAAGACTTCAACATCGTCATCAACTACAAGAAAGGAGCAGATAATGTTGTGGCCGATGTACTGTCCCGCGGGTGAGACTTCACGATCTGTCCAACCGTTGGAGTGTTGTTGGTAACTGTGGCCAAACACTGGTTTGGTTTTATGGGGGGGAAGTGTTACGTGCCGTAGTGTGGGTGTGCGTGTGTGTTTTCCTCTCTCTCCCTCTGATTGTCCCAGGTGCAGCCTCTTCCCAGGTGCAGCCTCTTCCCAGGTGCTCCTACTTTACAATCAAGGATTCCATATAGGACCGGAGGAGGACGGCAGTGAGGGCCCCTTCTTTCTCTCCTTCTCGGCTGGCTGCATGTGTGCAGCCTGTCTCTGTGTACAACCCAGCCTAGTTGTGTTGTTGATTGTACGTTTGTGTTGTAATTTGGCTGGTGAGCCGCCTTACGTATTGACGGATTAAAACCTCACTTAAACTCCTTCAGCCTTCCGTTTCCGCTCCTTTTTCTCCCGTCCGGCTATCTGGTGTGTCGCTACTTCCCTTGGTACCCCTAGCTCTACAAGGGAATGTAACATACATGAACAAAGTAGGCACACGCTGAAATATAGGTTTTATTAATGAACCACTAAAGAGAGGTTCAGACACATACATGTACCAAAACATGTCAAGTTTCTACAAGGCTGAGAACACATATGCAGCCTGTACTTTTTTAATAAAAACTGATTTTTAACAGAGTTTATGTATTTGTGATCATACTGTGTGACTTTCTTGTATGTTCTTACACAATAGGTGTACTGTTCTCTCTATGTGTTGTAGTGTCTCAGTGTGAACATAGATTAAACAGCCAGCCAAACTCTTTTGAGAGCCAGGGAATGAGCAGCCATGCTCCTTTATTGACTTATTTGCAGTCCACTTACATTCAAACAGAGTGAAACTATAAAAAAGAAGTTACACTTAATGATCTCATACATACGGTGGCTGGGAAGTACAATGGACAATTACAAAGTGTGAAACACTTTAACAAAGCTTGAGACAAATTTACATTTTATAAAACAAAATTACATTAGCAAAAACACTTTTACCAAGGAAAACTATTTTAACATTAACGAAAACAAATTAACAAAATGCGAAACACTTTAACATTTCCCGAAACACTTTAACATTTCCCGAAACACATTAACATTTGACGAAACACTTTTACAAACCAGAATCAAAGCGGAAAGGGAATGTCCATACCGGAAGTGACGTGACGGCTCAAATTTAATTTGTTTTGGCGGAAAGACCATAGGTACGAGTGTGTTTACGTTCGGTAAACATGTTTTGTCCGTTTTGTAGAAACAACCTGGGACAAGTGACACCGTTTTGCTCATCTTGTGGACAATCTCTGGAGTGTTTAAAGGACACGGACCAGACAGAAGGACCAGATATCTTGCATCATTGCGGGAAATATTTGAATGAAGGTCACTCGTATGCTGTAATCGTGGACATATTGTCTACCTTTCAAGGTGTAAAAATCAGTTTGCGGACTCTTAAAAGCAAACTGAATCAAGCCGGGTTTTACCGCAGAAAGGGTTATTCCTCTCAAATCGCTGTAATTAACGCCATCAGGTTGGAACTTCGTGGACCTGGACAATTGTTTGGATACCGAACAATGTGGCAGGTACTAAAACAAAAGTACAGTCTTCGAGTGAAGAGAGATGATGTTATGAATTTGCTCCGGGAGCTTAACCCTCGAGGCTGCGAGAGGAGATCTCGCAGAAGGTTTATAAGGAGAACCTACCACTCAATGGGACCGAACTATATGTGGCATGCTGACGGTTATGACAAACTTAAGCCATTCGGTGTGGCCCTTTCAGGATGCATAGATGGATTTTCACCTAAAGTAGTATGGCTTGAATGTGGTCCAACAAACAATAACCCAAGAGTTATCGCTCAATATTTCCTCAAATGTGTGCGAAACCTCGGTGTCATCCCCATGAGGCTGCGGACTGATTGTGGCACGGAGAACGGAATTATGGCTGCAATTCAGTGCACCCTACGTCACCATCACCATGACTACTACTCTGGAGCGTCCAGCCACATGTATGGCACATCCATGACTAATCAGCGTATTGAGTCCTGGTGGTCCATATTAAGAAAGGGAAGGTAAGTGTCTATCATGATTATCTATTACTTGCCAACACTGTCAGACAAACAACATTTGCTTAGCTAAAGTGTATCAGTTTTTATTATAATAGATATAATATATAGCCTGTAGTCTATGACCCAGACTATACAAGGCCTTTCTTTAGAACTTATTTTTGGTCGAAATAAAGTTAGAAACTGTGAACATCTAAGTGTGGGTTTTGGATTGAACAGCGGCCCCTGAGGGGACCTAGGCACTATAGGTTGTGAAGCAAATAAATGATTAAATAGACACTCAATGATTTGTTGTTGTATCTCAAGGGGGGGCTCGGTGCATGAGGTGTCTTTGTATGCAGATGACCTTTTGCTATATATTTCAAACCCAACAACCTCTCTGCCAGCAGCATTATCTCTGCTAGAGCAGTTCGGTTCCATATCTGGTTACAAGCTAAATTTAAACAAAAGTACTCTGTTTCCAATCAATAGTGAAGCCCTCCATTTGGACTACAAAGACTCGCCATTTAAACTTGAACGTGAGCAGTTTATTTACCTTGGAGTGACAGTTACACGGAAATTTAAAGATTTGTTTAAAGAAAACTTCATGACCTTATTCGGCCAGGTGAAAACGTTGCTACAGCAGTGGTCTCCTCTCACAATGTCCCTTGCCGGACGTATAAACTCCATCAAAATGACTATACTCCCGAAATTCACTTATCTATTCCAAATGGTGCCAGTGTTCATCCCCAAATCCTTCTTTGTTTCCTTAGATTCCGTTTTCTCCTCATATATATGGCAAAACAAGAAACCGCGAGTTAATAAACTACTACTGCAACGACTCAAGAGCGATGGGGGCATGGGCCTCCCCAACACTCGCCACTATTACTGGGCTGCTAATATTCGCTGCCTCACCTTCTGGCGCCACTTCTACCTTCAACTCAACAGGCCAGCGTGGACATCCTTGGAACTGGAGTCATGTGGTGATGTCTCACTTCCAGCACTCCTTGGGTCACCACTCAGTCAATTTTCGTCTAAGTCGATAGCTAATCCAGTTGTTCGGCATACCCTGAAAGTGTGGGTCCAGTTTAGGAGGTCTTTTGGTCACAAAGATTTCTCACTTCTGAGCCCTGTGGCTTCCAACCATCTTTTCGTTCCATCGAGACATGACTCCACCTTTCAGGACTGGCACAGGAAGGGTATCAGGCAATTTAAGGATATGTTTACAAATGGTAATTTCATGTCTTTCGACCAACTTTCAGAGAAATACAATCTACCTAAGACACATTTCTTTCGATATCTACAGGCTAGGCACTATGTGCGTTCTGTCTTGCCGTGTTTTCCTAAGGAACCGGATAGTAACCCTGTTGATATGTTCCTCTCCTTTAACCCAATGTCTCAAAAGGCTATGTCAAACTTATACAGAAACATCTCCATGTTGATTCAGGCACCCTTGGTCAGTATTAAGCTGGCTTGGGAACATGACCTGGGGCAGTCCCTGGAGGATGACCTATGGGACACGATCCTCACATCAATTCATAAATCTTCACTCTGTGCAAGACACTGCCTTATACAGTTTAAGATAGTACACAGGGCGCATTTTTCAAAGGCTAAATTGTCCAGCTTCTTCCCAGATGTGAACCCTACTTGCGATAAATGTAAAAACAATGTTGCTACTCTCTTTCATATGTACTGGCTATGCCCCCGCCTACAGGAATTCTGGGTAGACGTTTTCCTTACCTTGTCCAACATCCTAAATCAAAAACTAGACCCGGACCCCCTGATGGCTATGTTTGGTACAACCACTGTAGGTGTGCTGCACTTGACACCCTCGGAACGCCGCATGATTGCCTTTTCCTTGCTTCTGGCCAGACGTGCAATTCTACTTAAATGGAAGGACGCTGCCCCGCCCACATGCAATCAATGGCTTCGGGACATAATGTCCTGCCTTAACTTAGAGAAGCTGCGCTTCTCAATCAGAGGCTCTGATGAGAAATTCTATAAGACCTGGGGTCCCTTCTTGGCTTACTTTAATAAGACCAAAGTAGCTTGATGTGGTTACTTGGCCCTTGACATGAAAACAGTGTGACTCCATTTTAATATATAACAACATATAGTAATTATATTCTCTACTCTGGACAATGTGCTATATAATTAGTTTGATCATCCACTGGAACGGGGAGGGATGGGGAGGGATGGGGAGGGATGGGCCATCTCCGGCATAATTATTTGTTCACAATTCTTTGCTGATGGTGTATTTTTGTTTTTGTTTTACTATAAAATGTCTTCACGTTTTCTATGTAATGCTACATGTTTGCACAACTCACTGTATTGTAACACTATTTTGGCCAATTTGTGGCATTTCTGTCTTGAACAAGAAATTAATAAAAATATTTTGAAAAGAAAAACTGAAGGGCTGAAAGACCCTCCTTGAATCTGAAGAGTGAGCAAAAAAAAAATGCATCACAAAGTTACATTTAAATAACCAATTCCTAAAACAAGGGGGGGGGGGGGGGGGGGTGGCATGAGCACTTAAAGATTGGCACCAAGACAGGCAGGGAAAGGAGAGACGGACATCCCATATCAGTTATACTACACAGGCACACATTTTGACACTGACTAATTTCTAACAGATAAACATAGAATAAACCAAAGAGGGGGACCATGAGGCATTTTAAACAAAAAATTCTTACATACATTTAAAAAAAATCACATGAATACAAATATGATCTTACCTGTCAATTACAGATGAGTTTCGGCCAATAATGTACCACTAGAGGTAGTCTGACACAATTCCTTTCTTTCCTTCAACAGAAGCCACATGTCTCAGACAACCTGCTGTCTGTAACATTGTGCTGTGTCTCATGGTCATTTCTCGCAAGGCATCCACTGAGGCAGCATTCTCAATCTGAAGATCATAAAATGGACAAACAATCCAGTCAATAACTGCATGTACTGTATATTCTTGCCATTTTTGTTCCATTACAAGTTTTATATATTACTATTACTACTATCCTTGTGCAATATATACCTGGCTGCTAAATCCTCTACTACAGGATGTGTTTTTTGTAAATTGTGTTTGTGTTTCTTTAATAGTTTTTAATCATTCTTCTTAGGTAACATTAAGCTGTCTTTGGCTCTTTTCTGCTCCAGCAATGTAAATGTTCCCTCTGTGGGACTAAAAAGGGTATTCTGATTCTGATCACAAAACAAAAAATGAAGCCAATTCGGTGTATGTGATAAAGGTAAAGTAAAGATGTCTCAAAACACTGCAGGAACTACATAATAATCCACCCTACCACACTGTTGCTGTATGCAATTCTCACATCTTGTAAAGCTTTCCCTACTTCTTCATCAGTTATTAAATCAACTGTTGCTTTGAATGAAGGCTGGCCTGCAAGATAATGTACAAGATCTTCTGACAGGAAATGTGGCCCTGGACCTCCATGCACAACTGACACCGCAATCATCTTTCCTGCCAAGTAGTATTCATCCTCCCTAACAGCTGTGATTAAAATGTATTCATATTGCAAAATTGAAACATTATTTATTATATACTTTAATGTACTGTAATGACACTCAAAGTTTTGGAAAATTGTTCAAGCAACAAATCATGTCATGTGATATATATGGTTAATGATCATTAACAATTGTATTAGTACACTTCTAACCGTATGCATACCATTTGCATTGTAGACCAAGAAGCGGCGTCCGTCTGGTCCATCAAAAATGGGCCGGTCTTTCAGGTTCTTCATCAGTAGAGATAACAACTCTCTCCTGGGACCACCTGAGTCAATTCCTTCTTCGAAAACACCAGCATCATCAGTGAATTTTACCAGCATGTCACAGTTTTCTGAATACGATGTACGCTTGAAACCTCTGACTGCTCCATCCCAAACATTAGCCCTTGAAATGTTGAACCGGCTGACTCTTCCATGATCAATAGGCTGTGACAGGTTAGCAATAATGGCAGGTAATGTAACGTTCATCTCCTCACTGTAAAGGACGAAAAGTGACCTTATTAGTGGATATTCCAGAGGGTGCAAAAACAGTTTAAAAAAATTATTTTTGTACCAGAAATATTGTACAGAGAAATATTTTTTAATGCCACTGTAATAGCTGTCCGTTTACATTTCAGTGTCTAATAAACTCGTCATGTTGACTGCAACCAGCTCCTCGTCCTCTTCTTCAACACATGGTGCATACAGGTCTGTGTATGTACTGTTAGGAAATGATAATTCCCATGTTAAAACATCTTACAAACAAAAATGTTTTTCTCGTGTAAGTGAGTCACTAACATTTGTACTTACCTGTAGCAAGTAGTCTTGTCTGTATTTGTTTTGGGTGGACAGTATCAGATATTACTATCTGAAATACAAATACAAATACAAATGTCTGTAACAAAACCACACTGAACGTTAGAAACATCAGGCTTCCACAATCTGCCTCAATACCTGTCCAGGCTGAGTTGTGGATGAATGTCCAAGTGCCTTCCTGAAACATGATAAAATTGATAAAATTATTAACTTCATTATACAGGGTATAGTTAAGTTTTAAGTAACATTTAGAGGTAGGGGGAACCATAAGATTTATAAATAACAGATTATTTTTGTTTGAAATTAGATGACATGTATAGTATTTTTGTATCCATGTTCACCAGAGAAAATGCTGTGGCCTATTCTTATCATCCACTTAAAGATAAATTACTTATTTTGTAAAAATAAGTACAAACTTACCCTTCATTTTCAGGTTTGTCGTTTTGGAGTACTTTTGTTTCGTGGTTCAAATTCAAATACCTGAGAGTAAAAGTGTACAATTATCAACAGCTTCCATTATTATTCCCTTACCACATATGTCTATCAACAGTGAAACGTTGTCAGTGTTTCTGATAGTAATTGTAACTGCCAAGTTGGTTCTTCTAAAATATTGACCAGAATATAGATTTCCTGCTTAAAATCAAATGTATATCAAAAAAATAAATGAACATTAAAATAAAATCATTTACGCACCACAGTGTCAGCCTGATTGAATTCAGCTGTGCTCCTAGATGTGATGACAATATCCGAATCAGAGTCTGAGGTATCATCCCCTGTAATAAAAGCAAAACGTTCAACACATTATTATGTATGCTGCAGTAGAGGATGTTAACATGTAAAAATATTGAATAATAACATCCACAAACCTCCTCTAAAATGTTTCTCAAGGCAAATGAAAAGGGTGATCCTGGCATATGCCTTTCCTAAGTCCTTTTTATATTCTGCCAATGTGAATGGCTTTTCTGAACCAGGCACATTGACAACCTCTGAGCAGTCTGGATACAAAAGGACGTACGGTCCTTCATCCATGTCCTTGTTAAAGGCTTTCATTTTCTGGACAGCTCGTTCCAGTATAGCAGGTGCTGCTACCTCCGGGTCTGTAAACAACGGGAGTGTTTTCCCTCTCCGAGGCTTTAAATCAACTCCTTGTGGCGACATCATTCCTATGTTTATCTAGTAAAATAGCAGAGAGATATAAGTAATGACACACACAGAGACACTGAGATTTGTATGAAACGGATAATGCAGCTTACCTGGACTCGTCTCTTTTCTTGTTTAAGTCTTCCTTTCCCACAGTTAAAAGACTGTTTCTCTTTTGACTTTGAGTTTCTGTACACCATGAAAAGTTTATAGGATGGGCCTGGTTGTTCTGCTGGTATGAATAGTTCCAATAGTGGATATAGTGGCTTGTGCACGCTCAGCGTTTTCATTGTAGTGCATGGCTGCCAGGTACAGTCTTTCATTTCAGCCATGATAAAAAAAAATGTAAATAATAGCAAAGGATGTACAAATTGTCACTAATTAGTAAGTATGTGAGGTGCTGGCCTGTAAAGAAGAACACATAGTTAGAACAAAATCATCTCAACTTAGTATTCAGGATGAGAAAATACTATTTGGATAAATATAGTCTGAAATCCCAAAAGATGGGGCTAAAACTCTCTATTTAGCAAAACTCTATTTAGCAAAGCTCTCTATTTAGCAAAGCTCTTTGCTTAGCCTTTTCCAATCTGAGTTAGTTTTGAACCGTAACGTGCATGCTGTGTTTCTGACTCAATGCAGGTGATGTGTTGGAGAGGGGCTGAGCTCAGTAGACTGACTGTGATGAGTGCTAGCCACTAATTAGCCTGTTGCTAGAGGTAAGGCCTAGTCAACAACAACAGACCGACGGGGCTTTAGCTCAGTTTTACTCGTGGTGTGTGTGTCCCCTCGCATACATACACAGTGTTGTATCCTAACACACCCCCATTTATATTCATGTGCGCAAACAAGTAAACACACAAAAGCTTTTACATATAACGCTGGAAAAAACGGCACTTGCCTACAGAAGATTACGTTTGTTATTATAACTTACTCAATATGATTGTAGAGGATACAAAATACTAATAAATAGGAGAATAAATACTTGTGTTTCGCCTAGGGCGTGGCTTTACAGCCTTCACACAGATCGCCATTACGGCAGTATGTCTGAACATGTTAGCAAATGCCTGATAATTCAAATGACAAAGCAAAGACTGCGGAGCGTACAAAATAAAATGCTACAAAAATATATAAACACCTAACCGATTACTATTTGGGTTTGAGGCGACATTGATACGGCGAAGCTACATGCTACATGCTACAAGCTAGAGATAGCTTTATCAGGAAAAACACCGCTAAATAAAAACGTACAGCTTCAAAATTGGATGTGTCCACTCCTCACTGGCCTGGTCCCGGATGGTTGGTATTGATCCCGGGTTTAGCATTAGTTTGGAGGCATATCCGTGTTGGACTTGAGACAAGTTCATAAACATGTCCGTGGTCAAATGTTTGGAACACACAAACAGAAATCTGCCGTGGTCTTCTGGTACATGTCCCTTGTAAATGAAGTCTAGCCACAGATTCATTTCTTTTTCCACTGATGGCATTGCATGCAGTCCCCTGTCCCGAGTCTTGCAGCCAACAACAGCACAACGTTTAACTGGCTTAGACATCCTGGCAAGAGCAGGCAAAAACACAGATGTGACTGGGGTGTTGATTATTTAGCCTGCCGATAGCCTATATGCGAATGAGAGGTTTGGCAATGCACGTGGCCGTGGCTCATTCCCCTGATAGGTGGAGAGTTGACCAATAAGCGGAGCACTTCTTTGTGACGTAGAAAAGTATTGGAATCTGGATCCGTTTTTTTCAGATCCGTTGCAGCCCCTTTTTTAGAGATTTGGCGAAGGAGGAAAATAGAGAGGGTTGTGTTTTCTGACACTTGGTGAGTTCCCTGGAACACCGGGGACACATATTCATGTATAAAAGACGTACAAAGGTGCATTTTGCATGATAGGTCCCCTTTAATTAACACTTATAGTTTCAAGTATTGTTACATAAGAATAGATCATATTTGTTAAGTGTTAATATGGGAGAATTACTATTCTTGTGGTACTACTGCCTTATTAGGCCCATATTGAGCAGCGCATATTAAGACCAAAACTCATGTACAACAACTTCCTTACTTGCAATAAATAAGCACTAAGGGTTATTGAGGAAAGACTCTCAACTAATGGCCTATTACTTGTAGAATATGGTCATGTAGAATAAGGCATTAATAAGTGTTTTATAATGACTAATAAAAGCCAAATACTGCTAATATGCATGTTAATTAACAAGTAGTTGATGGTTAATTTGTGTACCTTAATATAAAGTGTTACCGTGTTTTCTTTGTGATCCTGTCCAGTTAACTCAAAGCTGAATCTTCTTACTGATGCACTGAAATACATAAAGGCAAAACAACAACATCTTTGACAATTAAACCTTCAAAGGGTTTGGTGATGTTTAAATATCCAGTGTGTAGGATTTAGTGACATCTAGTGGCTTTGTCCTTCCTGGGCTACCAACCACTGTTAAAACATGCAAGTTCTGTCCCTGGGCAAGACACTTCACCCCAAATTGCTCCTCTGGGGATTGTCCTCTGTACTCAATGTATGTAAGTTACTTTGGATAAAAGCATCTAACAAATGGCATGTAATGTAATAGTAGAGGACTGCCTACCTATGTCGATATGTAGGACCATTTCTAAGGTAAAGAAAAATGTATTATTTTACTTCATAAATGTTTTGGGAAATGATACACTCCTAAAACCATAGTTTTGATATTATATATGATTTCAGATAGATCCCCCTTAATCCCACACATATTACCTTTATATGGTTAAAGGACACATGCAGGGAGCCAGGGAGGATTTAGGCTGGACACATTCAGTTTGTCAGTCAACACAAAAGACTTATGAACAGATCCTGTTGATATTCTGCTAAAAGAGCCAGGGAGCTTTCTGTGTCAGACTGCAGTAGGAGACTCAGTGATGAAGTGCTTCAGCGCCACGAACATAAGCTTGATGTGCTAGCCTGTCGTGTGCATTCCCTTTTTGATTTGTGGGTCATGAGGGGAAGCAGATTTGAGGCCCTTGTGACAGTTGAAGAATGTTTTTACAACTTTTGCCGTAACAGAGCTGCACAGCAGGATGATTCTCCATTTCTTTACCATAGAACAGAAAAACACCCAACATCTTATTGTGATCCTGGGTGCAGTTTGTTTCGGTTTCCCCAGCACTTATCTCTATAATCAATCAGATACACGATGAGGTGAGCAGAGTCTGTGTTAACCCAATCACTGTCCTTAACCCTCATATGCAAGAGTGACTGGACCCTACACTCTTCCATAAGTGGGTCTAAAAGGACCCGTATTAGAATAATATGTGTTTTTATGCCATTTTTGTCATTTTGGTTAAGAAAAATCACTTGTATAATATTTAGTATTATATTTTGGTTCAAATTAGAAATATTTTATATTTAATTTTTCACAATTCATAATCTTAGAATTTTTTTTTACATTTTGAAAAAAAATGTTTTGAACATATTGTCCCAAAGATCTCCGCTATTTTGAGACCCTCACAGTATCCCAGCTAGAAATGTTTGGTTCTTAAAACATTCTGAGAATGTTACAGTCATTGTTCTAGGAAGGTTTTCAGCGGGAAGTTTTTGTTTGGTTCCCAGAACGTTCTTCTGAAAGGTAGGATAACATTCTCTAAAAACATTCTTAAAATGTTTGGTGATAACAGTGTTAGAACATTATGCCCTCCTATTCTTAAAACGTTTTCAGCGGGAAGTTTTTGTTTGGTTCCCAGAACGTTCTTCTGAAAGGTAGGATAACATTCTCTAAAAACATTCTTAAAATGTTTGGTGATAACATTGTTAGAACATTATGCCCTACTGTTCTTAAAATGTTTTCAGCTGCAAGTTAGATTTTTTATGTTGCCAGAATGTTATTATTTTAGAGAAGGATAACATGTTTATGTTAAAAAAAGTATGCAAATGTTCTGTGGTAACAATTTACAAAAATATATTTACATTATTAGAACATAAAGACATAATATTCCTGTAATTGTTCAACTCAAAATTCCTGGGTAAGTGGACTGACCACTGTGGTCATTAGGATGATTTTGATAGTGTACTTAACTATTGGAATTTGACTATTAACACATGTAAAAGGATGACTCGGAATCAGCTGGTGAAAGTAACATTTGTTTATTAGAAAAGGGGAGCTGGGAGTGGAGGTTGGTTATGGCGGCAGTGGGAAACAGTTGTTCCAGGGTAGAGAGGCCTGGCTAGTCTTGGGAGTGTGGAAGGCCTTGGATTCCTCCTGGGAGTGTCACGGATGAGTGAAGGAAGCAGGACCCAAATGCAGATAACTCTTGAGAAACCCTTTATTCCAAGGATACAGACAAACACAGAACAGAACACTCTCCGGTGAACTCCGTCACCAACAAACAATGACCCAACACTGAACACAGACAGAGACAAGACTAAATACAAGAAGGGGTAATCATGACAACGAGAAACAGCCGGGCAGGGGAGGAGAAACACAAGGACAACAGGTGAACACAATCGGGTAATCAGGGAGGGAAACAGACAGAAAGCAGACAGGCAGGAAACGGGGGTGAACACTTAACACAATAAGACAGGAAACCCAAAGACAAGAAAAACACCAACACAGACAAAACTACAAACGTGACATAACATGTGCATTGTGACAGAACCCCCCCCTCAAGGGACGGATTCCAGACGTCCCTAAAAAAACAAAACAAAAAAGTCCAAAACCCCAAGCAGGGTGGGCGGAGGGGGTCCGGAGGACGGGTCTTGGGCTGACAGCCCAGGAACACAGCGGAGGACCAGGAAGGGGTCTCGGGCGGACGGCCCGGGGGGCAAGGTACAGTCCAAAAAGGGGGATTCGGGCGGACGGCCCGGGGTCAAAACAGAGTCCAAGGTGGGGACCATGGAGGACCGAAGGCAGCGGCAGGAAGAGTCAGGGAGCCGGGCCCGAGGGCGAAGACCGCGGCTCTCAGGGGGCCGGGCTCGAGGGCGAAGACCGCGGCTCTCAGGGGGCCGGGCTCGAGCCGGTGTCGACCGGACAGGATCAGGAGGCCGGACAGGAAAGCGCTGATGGGCCCGTTCCGGAGATCGGGCAGGACCCGGTGTCGGCCGGACAGAAACCGGAGCCGGTCGGACAGGCTTCGGCAGGATCCCCCACGGAAAAGGACCAGGAGTTGGCAGGAACCCCGGCGAGACCGGTGATGGACATGGGGCTGGCAGGGCCCCCGGTAGCACCTCCAACGGCACGGGATATAGGGTTGGCAGGACCCCCGGCAGAAGAGTCTTCTGCGGGACCTCCAACGGGACAGGAGAAAATGTTGGCAGGACCCCCGGCAGGGGAGTAGACGGCGGGACCTCCAACGGCACAGGACACAGGGTTGGCAGGACCCCCAGCAGGGGAGTATTCTGCGGGACCTCCAACGGCACAGGACACAGGGTTGGCAGGACCCCCGGCAGGGGAGTAGACGGCGGGACCTCCAACGGCACAGGACACAGAGCTGGCAGGACCCCCGGCAGGGGAGTAGACGGCGGGACCTCCAACGGGACAGGAGAAAGGGTTGGCAGGACCCCCGGCAGGGGAGTAGACGGCGGGACCTCCAACGACACAGGACACAGGGTTGGCAGGACCCCCGGCAGAGGAGTAGACGGCGGGACCTCCAACGGCACAGGACACAGAGCTGGCAGGACCTCCGGCAGGGGAGTAGACGGCGGGACCTCCAACGACACAGGACACAGGGTTGGCAGGACCCCCGGCAGGGGAGTAGACGGCGGGACCTCCAACGGCACAGGACACAGAGCTGGCAGGACCCCCGGCAGGGGAGTAGACGGCTGGACCTCCAACGACACAGGACACAGGGTTGGCAGGACCCCCGGCAGGGGAGTAGACGGCGGGACCTCCAACGGCACAGGACACAGGGTTGGCAGGACCCCCAGCAGGGGAGTATTCTGCGGGACCTCCAACGGCACAGGACACAGGGTTGGCAGGACCCCCGGCAGGGGAGTAGACGGCGGGACCTCCAACGGCACAGGACACAGAGCTGGCAGGACCCCCGGCAGGGGAGTAGACGGCGGGACGTCCAACGGGACAGGAGAAAGGGTTGGCAGGACCCCCGGCAGGGGAGTAGACGGCGGGACCTCCAACGACACAGGACACAGGATTGGCAGGACCCCCGGCAGGGGAGTAGATGGCGGGACCTCCAACGACACAGGACACAGGGTTGGCAGGACCCCCGGCAGGGGAGTAGACGGCGGGACCTCCAATGGGACAGGAGAAAGGGTTGGCAGGACCCCCGGCAGGGGAGTAGACGGCGGGACCTCCAACGACACTTGCGTAGGGGCTTGAATAGGGAATGGAGAGGGAACTCGAGCGGAGACTTGAGAGGGGACTCGAGAGGAGACTGGAGAGGGGACTCCAGAGGGGACTAGAGAAGGGAACACGAGAGGGGATTTGAGAGGGGAACTAGAGAGGGGACTCGAGGAGGGACCAGAGGAGGGGCCAGAGGAGGGAACTCGAGAGGGAACTCGAGAGGGGACTCGAGGGGGAACTGGAGAGGGGACTCGATATGGAAACAGAGAGGGAACTCGAGAAGGGACTACAGAGGGGACTAGAGGAGTAACTAGGGAAGGGAACTCTAGAGGGGAACTAGAGAGGGGAACTGGAGAGGGAACTTGAGATGGAAACAGAGAGGGGACTCGAACAGAGACTAAAGAGGGGACTAGAGGAGAGACTAGAGGAGGGACTAGATGAGTAACTAGAGAAGGGAACTCGAGAGGGGACTCGAGGAGGGACTAAAGGAGGGAACTCGAGAGGGAACTGGAGATGGAAACAGAGAGGGGACTCGAGAAGGGACTACAGAGGGGACTACAGAGGGGACTAGAGGAGAACTAGAGGAGGGCCTAAAGGAGGGACTAAAGGAGGGAACTCGAGATGGGACTGTGGCAGCTGGGACCAGCTCTGGGTCTGGAACCAAGGCAGCTGGGGTCGGAACCATGGCTGCTGGGGCCAGAACTGGGGCTGAAACCATGGCTGCAGGGACCGGAATTGAAGCCAGAATCATGGCTGTTGAAGCCAGAATCCTGTCTATAAGCTCCAGCTTCGACGCCAGAAACACGGCCGTATAGGGCGCTCCCGGAGCCGGAACCATAGCCGCTGGGGCCGGCCTCGGAGCCGGAAACATGGCTGCGGGAGCCTGCACTGGGGCAGGAACCATGGCTGCTGGGACCGGGACTGGAACCATGGCTGCTGGGGCCCGTACTGGGACTGGGACCATGGCTGCTGGGGCCCGTACTGGGACTGGGACCATGGCTGCTGGGGCCCGTACTGGGACTGGGACCATGGCTGCTGGGGCCCGTACTGGGACTGGGACCATGGCTGCTGGGGCCCGTACTGGGACTGGAACCATGGCTGCTGGGGCCCGTACTGAGGCTGGAACCATGGCTGCTGGCGCCTGTACTGGGACCATGGCTGCTGGGGCCCGGGCTCCCTGTCTGGTCTTGCGACGACTCCTCTTAGCAGCCGCCTGAATGCTCCGTGGGCCTCCATAAGCCTGACGAGTTCCAGCATAAGACTCATGAATAGGAGCAGAAACTGGGGAAGAAGCAGAGGTTGACTCCAGACGGAACACTCCGAGACGTCTGTAGTCAGCAGGCTGGAACTCACACCTCCAGAGGAAGTCCAACATCCAGTCAGGTAAGAATTCCACCAAGTCGGGCTTCTCCATCGCCAACCGGTGCGCCTCTACCAAGGCGGCCTCCTTCAGCCGAACACTGGACGCTTCCTTCCACCAATCGTGGCAACATTCCAAAGGAAAAGAAAACTGTTGCAGCTCCACCTCAAAAGGGTCATCTGCTGGGTCCATTTCAGGTTGGGTCATTCTGTCACGGATGAGTGAAGGAAGCAGGACCCAAATGCAGATAACTCTTGAGAAACCCTTTATTCCAAGGATACAGACAAACACAGAACAGAACACTCTCCGGTGAACTCCGTCACCAACAAACAATGACCCAACACTGAACACAGACAGAGACAAGACTAAATACAAGAAGGGGTAATCATGACAACGAGAAACAGCCGGGCAGGGGAGGAGAAACACAAGGACAACAGGTGAACACAATCGGGTAATCAGGGAGGGAAACAGACAGAAAGCAGACAGGCAGGAAACGGGGGTGAACACTTAACACAATAAGACAGGAAACCCAAAGACAAGAAAAACACCAACACAGACAAAACTACAAACGTGACATAACATGTGCATTGTGACAGGGAGAGACACAAAAATGAGTGTGAGGCAAAAGAAGGCAAAGTTGTCAAAGAATATGCTGGTAAAAAGGTAGAGCGGCACGCAACAAACCGTTCACGGCAACAAACCGTTCACGGCAACAAACCGTTCACGGCAACAATCCGGCAGGGAATGAGTGCAGGCTGCAGGTTTTCATAGTGTGGCTGATGAGCGGGTTGCAGGTGTGGTTGAGTGACATCAGATTTCTTTTAAACATCCTTTTCAAACAAATGCAGCAAGTTTGTTTTTTAAAGCGCACTACAAATAAATCTGACGTTGACCATGACCCTGTTAATATTTCGCATCACAGGAACATTTTATAAAAAAATAATAACCTCCTGAAAACATTATCCAAATGTTTCTTTCAAAATGTTCTTCTTCGGTTATCATGTAACATTGAGGGACCGTTTTATAAAGAACATCTTTAATGTGTTACCCAACAACGTCCAAAACACATCCTTAGAATGTTGGAGGCAGAACGTTCCACCTTTGTTAACATATCACATTAAAGGAACATGTTATAAAACACTTTCTGTCATCTCAGGCCTCAATAATATCCTGAAAACATTTGCAGAATGTTGCTTGGAGAATGTTCTTCATTTGTTATCATGTAATATTAAAGGAACATTTTATAAAACCCTTCTGTCATCTCGGGCCTCAATAACATCCTGAAAACATTTTCAGAATGTTGCATTGAAAATGTCCTTCATTTGTTATCATGTAACATTGAGGGAACGTTTTATAAAGAACATCTTTAATGTGTTACCCAACAACATCCAAAACACATCCTTAGAATGTTGCAAGGAAAACGTTCCACCTTTTTTAACATATCACATTAAAGGAACGTTTTATAAATAAACTTTCTGTCATCTCAGGCCCAGTGGCGAACCGTCAGGGCCTTCAAGGTATTCAGAGAATACCCTGGAACACTCAGATAAAACAAACACAACATCGATTTAATTATATAAATAAAATGTAATAAAATGTATATAAAATTAATAAATGAGAATCGTATCTGTGTTGTTGATCTGTAATATTAGTGTTACGTTGATTTGTTTGTCCTTCTCGGACCATGCACTACGAAATTCAGTGGTTTTGTGTAGGTATTCTACTTCCTTGATCGAATGCCCTGGCCGTTGCACTGAATGAGAGCGTACGTTTGGACTGACAGTTTGATCAACCAATCATATATTGATTTGTAGCCAATGAGCGTATTCTTTCAGAGTTCCCCTCGGTTCAGGGTATTCTAGAAGGCCCGCTAGTTAACTGGCTCGAGACAGAGGAGCTAGATGAATGTGACGAAGCAATTCATGCCGTTTTATTGTTTTTAACGTTGAAATGACCAGTGCAACAGGTGAAGATGAAGTTGTTGCGCAATTGTTGTGAGTACCCTTTTCAAGACGACAATTCAGTGACAAGACGGACATTATAACGGTGGGGGGGGGGGGGTGCCCGGGGTGGCGGCGGGGTGTGTGTGTCTACAGAAGGTCCCGTTGTGATAGACACGGTTCGCCACTGCTCAGGCCTCAATAACATCCTCAAAACATCCTCTGAATGTTGCAGTTAACGTTATGTCTTAGTTAACCTTAAACCTTATAGGAACATTATTTGAAAAAATAAACATCCTAAAAAGGTTCTTTGAACATCTGATTAAAACGTTTCTTTAAAACCTTATTAGAACCAATAGGTAACGTTAACCAAAGTTGTGAGAACGTTCCCCGCTAGCTGGGATTCCAGTCCCTTTTCAAAACTCATCTCTTCTCCTCTTTTCCACTAGTAGCCCCCCCCCCCCCATTAATCCATGCCGGTTGATCAAGTTTGATAGTCCTATACCCCCCACCCTAACCTTCCCTTATATTGTAAAGCGATATTGAGTCCTTGAAAAGCCCTATAGAAATATAATGTATTATTATTATTATTTCTGTAATAATAATAATAATTATTATTATTATACTGACAGGTATCAGATCTTGCTGTGTAAAATAATCTTCCTGAGAGGTGTCACTTGTGATGTAGTCTGTGTGGTCTAGTGAATGTATTCCTGACAGACACAGGTGATAAGAATCAAAGGTTCCCATAGAAAATGCATGCGGGTCATTTTTGACCCACTTATGGAAGCTTGGGGTAGTAATACAAAAACTACAATTTCTTAAAATGTAAATTTAAAATGTGAATGGCATGATATCCAAAACATATTTTTCGAGGAATAGCTGGAATATGAAATGATAAAAACATCTAATTACAAAGATACTTCAAGAAAACCACGTCACCGGGTCCAAAAATACCCACTTATGCATTTAAGGGTTGAGAAGTTGAGTGAATTGCCATAACCTCATCCCAAAAGCAGTTTTACTTCCAGTAAAAGGGCTTGGCCTTGCAGGTAGCAGCATCCTCGCGATTTCCACTTTGAAGTAATGGTGTGTGTGAGAAATCCATTACTTTAGCCCTATTACCCTGCTGTGATGCTTGTGGGGTATATGACACTCAATTCCGTCTCATTTCCTGCCCTCACTGCCATCATATTCTCTCATAGTGTCAAATAAAATGCATTTTACCACTCCTTTTTTAAAGTCACAAACATGTTTTCTGTTTTTGAGTGCACTGCCTTACAATAGTATCTGGGACTGCAGGGGAAAAGAAGACTTGTATAAAATATGCAGGAATCTTTATACAGATCCAGTCTCTGGTGTTGTCTATTCTTGATTACAATTCAACCAATCTCAGGAGTACATGAGTCCGCCCCTCTTTGCTGTCAAGGAAGATTACAACTGACTATATTAAAAAAACAATCTATTCTTGTTCTCCTTTAATCCTGGAGTCCCCGTAGAGACTGTTATGTTTATGTGTAGGAAGATGGAGCATCTCACCACGGTCATCATTAATGGTGGCAACAACTGTACATTTACTATACTATATTGCATCACAATTTGGGGGTATTTGTACTTTACTGGTATAAAGTAACCAAGTAGATCATCCCAAGTACTGTACGTTTGTTACTTTGCAGATTTGGATTAATGATGTGAAATATAATCAACACTTGGTTAACACTTGGAGTAAAAATTCAACAGCTACCCTGCAGCATAAAAGGTCATTGAAACGATCTGCATATTTACCAACTTTCATTCACACATAAATGCATCAATAATTATAATCAAAACATATGATGTATATTATTCTGAAATTGGCTAATTTGCATAATTATTACTTTCACTTTTGGTACTTTAAGTGTTTTTATAAACTCATACTCATGTACTTTTACTAGTTAAGAGTAACCTTTTGTACTTGTAACAGAGTATTCCTACAATCCGGTACTTTTACTTAGGTACAAGATCGGAGTACTTATTCCACCTCTGTATAAGATACACATTTAGTCATTAGTAATAACAACCTATCCAATATTTAAATAAAGGACTTCTAATAAAGTATTTCATGAGTGTGGCATTGGTACTTTTACTTAAAGTGGACCTATCATGCTATATTTGAAACATATATTGTAGGGCCATATCTATATAAAACATGTCTGTGAAGTTTTTTTTTCAAAATACCAAACAGATCATGCATTTTAGCCATGCCTCATTTCGCTCTATCTGCTCTTTTCCTTTTTTTTGCAAGGGCTGATTCTGCTTTTGTGGCAGACTACAGCGCCACTTACAGGCCTGGCATATGTACTACAGCGTCTCCAGCGCTTTCGAGCGGTCTCTCATTCCCCTGATAGGTGGAGAGTTGCCCATATAGGCGGAGCACCCCTTTTCTGACATCAGACAAATTCAAATAATAATCAGCTTCGTTGCAGCCCCGTTTTTAGAGATTTGGGTATGGAGGAAACGAGAGAGGGTTGTGTTTTCTGACACTTGGTGAGTTCCCTGACACACCGGGGAAACATATTCATGTATAAAAGACTTACAAAAGTGCATTTTGCATGATAGGTCCCCTTTAAGGAAATATCTGAATGCTTCCTCCACCGCTGGTCATCATTAGTATTCTGACTCTGCAGCTTGTGGCTGGTAGTTAGTGCCAGATGTCCTACCCCTCCTCCTCCATACAGGGAAACCCCATGCAACAGCTGGCCATTCATCCACTATGAGCACATCAGGAGGCTCCTGTTGGCAGCTTATGCCAATCTGACAACCCGCTGATGGTGACTTTATGATGTCTCAGCATGACGCCTCTTCACAGAGAGACATCTTTCTCAAAGCCTAACGGGACGCGTTACAATGAAGGCGCTCTAAAAATGTGTATGAAGTTGGTTCTATTGTACTGTTTGTTTGGAACTGTTGTTGTGGGAAGTAATGAGGGGGATGTTTACTGAACAGAAGATGAGTGAGTCCCTAACAAGCCTGTTAGAGCTTTGACAACATACTGTGTTTTTGTCCTTCTTATCTTCAGTATTGTAGTGTGCTACAATGTGCTGTGAGAGTTAATAACTTTTTTTTATTTGTGGACGGTGGATGTAGTTATTTGGTCGTTACTCTGGGCACCAGAAAGCATGCATACCTTCAAAATATCATTCTGCAGTGGCTAAAATAAGAGACAGCCGGTCTCGCTCTGTATTCAGGTAGCGCAGCAGGCATGCTTCACATAAATACAAATTTCTTTGAACAATTAGTATACCTTTTACATCGAGAGTATTGCAGTCTTTGGTCATTTTTCTGACTGAACAAGTCTGTTTCTGTATGTGGTAATGCTGTCATATAACATGTGTATTATCTTAATTTGTGATATAATATTCATATACAAACAACATAGGTTTTTTTTTCTTTAAAGCTTAGTTATTAGTACTAAGCTCACTATTCCCAATCCAATATGCATATTTATTTTTGCCCGGATAAGACATGCTGAAGAAAGCTACGACTGAAAAGCAAGACCAAGTAAACGATTCAGTTGAAAATGTTAACAAGCTACTGCCATCTTAAGGGAGGAAAACAGCATAGCAACAAGAGGCAGCTGTGAACACTCAGCCTACATATACAATAGATAGATGCTGTTAAAAGCTTTGTTGCAAAAGTATATGAGTATTCATTTAATACTCAAATACTGAGAAATGTAAAACAACAAGTATTTAATCCCCTACCAATTATACCTGGATTGTTATAAATATGACAAGTAACGTAAGCAGTAGTACAATAAAGAAAGGACAGTACCACATCTGCTTGAAGATATTTAGGAAACCATTACTTTATTTTGATCTTTTCACACTTCAAATATTCAGACAATTATAAACAAAGGCAGACCGTTTATTCATCATTAGGTTCCTTTGGAGTCAAAACTGCCCCCAAAATACAGAGGATACCATAATCATTGCGGATGTTTAACCATTGATTCTTAGAGAAAGACACGACACCAGTCCTGGACTTTAAATAACAAAGGGCTATTACTCACACACAGCAGAACGATAACATATGCCATTTTTCAATTGCACAAGATTCATGCACAAAGAAAAAGTGACCAGCGTCTGCAGACAAGAAATACAAACATCCATTAAGGAACTGTGCGCTATCCATCTATTAGTTTTTATTGAAATACAACATGAGGGATAGGCTTCCAATGAG
This sequence comes from Pseudochaenichthys georgianus, assembly GCF_902827115.2. Lineage (NCBI taxonomy): Eukaryota > Metazoa > Chordata > Actinopteri > Perciformes > Channichthyidae > Pseudochaenichthys > Pseudochaenichthys georgianus. The sequence continues at coordinate 21,648,549 of NC_047509.1, forward strand.
ACTTTAACCACAGAACTCAAGGCAACCCATACGAAATGGAAGAACAACAATGATATCTGGGTGTGATCCTAGATAACAACCTGTCCTTCACTGCAAACATCGCTGCTACAACCCGTTGCTGCAGATACACGCTCTACAACATCAGGAAGATACGTCCCCAGCTGACCCAGAAAGCGACCCAGCTTCTGGTCCAGGCTTTCGTCACCTCACGCCTAGACTACTGCAACTCCCTCCTGGTTGGTCTACCTGCATGTGCCATCCGACCTCTGCAGCTCATCCAGAATGCAGCGGCTCGTCTGGTCTTCAACCTTCCTAAATTTTCCCACACCACTCCGCTCCTCCGCTCCCTTCATTGGCTCCCGGTAACTGCTAGAATTCACTTCAAGACACTGGTACTTGCGTACCATGCTGCGAATGGATCTGGCCCTTCCTACATCCAGGACATGGTTAAACCGTACACCCCAGCGCGTGCTCTACGCTCTGCATCAGCCAAACGACTCGCTGCACCCTCGCTGCGAGGGGGACCCAAGTTCCCATCAGCAAAAACACGTGGGTTTGCTATCCTGGCTCCAAAATGGTGGAATGAGCTCCCCATTGACATCAGGACAGCAGAAAGCTTACACACCTTCCGGCGCAGACTGAAAACTCATCTCTTTCGACTCCACCTCGAGCGATAGAATTACTAACAAATAACTGCTAACAGAGCACTTATATACTAATAAAGGACTGGCTTATCTATAGCCAGTTGAGTAGCACTTGAAATACTTGGCTCTATGAAACCTGATGTACTTATATGATTCTGTTTTCTTCAAGGTTGTGTCTTCCTGGTCGAATGTACTTATTGTAAGTCGCTTTGGATAAAAGCGTCAGCTAAATGCAATGTAATGTAATGTAATGATATGATTTCATTATAATAAGAAAAGAAACAATGGAAAAAAGAATGTTGGATTTACCGAGGCTAATGCAATGTTGTCATGCTGTTGTTCACTTATCTATCTAACACTGTGTCACAGCCCTGTATCAGATAGACAATGGTTCAAAGGCTGCTGCAACATTCATGAAGCAGTCTCCTTCTTTATTTTGGCATTAGTTTCAGAAGGCCATCGTTTGGTCTACATCATGTCTGGATCTCCACTGGAACAAAGTGGCTCTAAGTGGCACTGTATCAGGGTTGCCAACTCTCACGCATCTGGCGTGTGACACACGCTTTCACTCTCAATGTCACGCTCTCACGCTGCCCAAACTATTCTCACGCCAAAAAGAACATGAACGGCGATCGTTTTTGGTTGGTTATTTACAATGTTGAGTTGACAGCTGCTCAAGCTGTCGATCCGCTCCCTCCACGCCCCCACCACTCTTAACAACGTTAACAGACAGCAGAGCAGTGGGAGCCGGTTGGTCAATCCCCGACCCGTGTTGCGCATGCGCAGATCTAAGATCCAGTAGAAATGATAAAAAGTAAAAGTCTGCTGCTTATTGTTCTACTAGGCCAAAATAGATTCAGAGTATATGAGAGTGAGAGTGCGTTAATTAATATATTTGGCAGTTTGTAGTAAGTCTGTAGATTTGTTTGTGTGTGTGTGCGTGTGTTTCATGTATAGGCCTCTCACGATAATTAATTTTGTTGGATACATTTTCCCGGAAATTATTGCGATAAACGATAATATTGTTGGCACCGTTGTATGACCATTTTAGACCACTGACATAATGATAATATATAATAATAATTCAAGTACATCCTTTCAAACTGCTACTCACATCCTCATATAAATGGCAATTTATCGAGGTCAGAAAAGTTATGGCGTTCATTTTTATTTATCGTACGATAAGTCAATTAATTGCTTATCGCGACAGGCCTATGCACACAATAAAACAGTGGAAACAAACATGTGTTAGACTTTCAGTAGTGAATGAAACGTTGTGCCCTTTATAGTCAGTGTCCAATATTGTGTATTTGTATATATTGTATATATATCATATATATATATATATATATATATGCTAAGGTCCCGCTACTGACACGATAGCAGTCATTTAGTGCGCATATGTGTAATTTAACCCATGATATCAAAATCTCACTCCAGCCAGGTACCCAAAGTTGACAACCCTGCTGTATGTGTATGTCTTTAGCTCCTCTTTTGTTTTTGTTAGCAACCAATGTTCCAATACAGTTGATTTTTAAGGCTGAAAAGTAATTATTTTTATCTTGGTTTTATGGAAATTATAGACATGCACCCCTGCGTACATTTAGAGTGAAGGGACGAGACAATCCTTGGTTTTCTGCTGAATTATCTAGTCTCCTACATGAGAGAAACAAGGCCTGGGCAAAGGCTCAGAGGTAGAATGGCTGCGTTTTAGGCAGCTAAGAAATAGCTTCACATCACATGTCAAAAGTGCTAAATCTAAGTATTATCTGTCAGTTACCACAAAGAACCTGAACAACCCTAGAAAATTCTGGAAAGCCATAAAATCGATATCCACCGGTGATATCCGTAATGAGCTACCTCCGTGCCTTACCACAGCATCTGGCACTATATCGGATAGGGCTACCATGTTCAATTGTTTTAATGAGCATTTTATGTCCTGTGACTCTCTGTTTCATTCTGTTTCTAATTCTGCTTCTGTGAACACCACAGTCGGTGACTCAGTTTTACTCCTTTTACTGTTGATGTTGTTCGTGAAGTCTTAACCAAGCTAGATCCTAAAAAGCCGGCTGGTCCGGACAACGTAGAACCTTTCTTTTTAAAGATAGCTGCATATTTTATTGCTCCACCTCTTACTACTCTTTTTAGCCTCTCTCTCAGCACGAACAAAATCCTAAAGGTATGGAAGTCAGCCTATGTCCTGCCACTACTAAAAGGAGGGGAGGCCACCTTATTAAACAATTATAGACCCATCTCTAAATTGTCAGTTCTGGCTAAGGTTCTTGAACGCCTAGTGAGTGAACAAGTAAAGGAGTTTTTATGTACAAATGACATCCTGTCTAAACATCAGTCAGGCTTCAGAAAGCAGCACAGCACCATCACTGCCACAATGAAAGTAGTGAATGACATTACGAGTATTTTAGATAATAAGCAGAGTTGTGCAGCTCTATTTGTTGACCTATCCAAAGCTTTTGATACCGTCGATCATCGCATTTTGAAGCAGAGGCTGGTCAGTATTGGCCTATCCAGCCATGCAGTGGGGTGGTTTGTGAACTACCTCTCTGAAAGGTCCCAATGTGTTCACTTTGATGGGCTGTCTTCTGAGTGGTTAAACATCACTAATGGTGTACCACAAGGTTCAGTTTTAGGTCCGCTATTATTCTCTATCTATATTAATAGTTTAGGTGAAAATGTCGAAGGAGCAATCTTACATTTTTATGCGGACGATACCGTTATGTACTGTGCAGGTCCCTCGATTAACGAGGCTGTTGTTAAATTACAGGCTGTTTTTAACATTATTCAGACTCAGCTCTCTGAGCTTAAGCTTCTTTTAAATGTGGATAAAACCAAGGTAATGCTCTTTTCTAAAGCTAAAGCTAAAAATACACCGGAGACTGCTTTGGATATTGTAACTACGCAAGGAATACAACTTGAAGTGGTTACCGGTTACAAATACCTAGGTATCTGGCTTGATGATTGTCTCACTTTTAAATTTCATGTAAATAACCTGCTTAAAAAGCTGAGGGTTAGGCTAGGTTTCTTTTACAGAAATAAGTCGTTTCTCGCTTGAGGCCAGGAAAAGGCTAGTCACTGTGACCTTTTTACCTGTGCTGGACTATGGTGATTTGATATGAATGCACCTGCCAATTACCTGAGCAAGTTAGATGCTGCGTATCACAGTGCACTGAGATTTTTGACAAATTGTAAAGCACTTACGCATCACTGTACCCTGTATGCAAGGGCTGGTTTGCCTTCACTTACTCAGGCAAACCTGAGTAAGGCTCAGTCACTGGTACTTTTTCATTTACAAAGCCATGTTGGATAAACTACTATCTTATATCTGCTCCCTGATCTCTCTGCGAATTGAAAGTACTTATTGCCTGAGATCGCATGCTGTGGTTTTATTAAATGTGCCAAGTGCTAGGACTGTCTTAGGGAAGAAAGCTTTTAGATGTGCAGCTCCACTAACATGGAACAGTCTGCAAAAAGAATGGAAAATTACCAAGCTAGTACCACTACATGTTTTTAAAGCTCGGTTGGATGCTACAAAATCAGATGCTGTTGGTACCTGTACATGTGGTTACATATGTAAATTGTAATCCCTGTACATTTTCCTGTATGATGTCCTTTTGTTATTCTGTTGTTTATGTTTTTATGTCTTCTTGTGGAACCTACTGCTGCAGGTCTCCCTTGAAAAAGATATCATTGATCTCAATGCAATTTTACCTGGATAAATAAAGGTTTTGAATTGAATTGAATTACTCTAGCTGTAAAAACACGAGTTTCATAATATAAATTACAGACTATTCTGAGCTGTGGATCAGCCACCAATTTGATGTTTCAGTACAAGAGTAATAGGGGCTTTCAATGAGAAATTAGATTTTTAGGAAGCTGCACTTGCATACATGGACAGGAGGCCAAAGTACTGCAATACAAGTTTAAGGCAAAAGTCAGTCATTCACTTCACAGGTTTTATAACTTCAGGCTGCACAAACAAAAATGAGGTACCACAAGAGATATTACATACATTAAAAGGTACCAATGATTTATACTATGTTGGCTTTAAAGTGCTTACCTTTACATACACACAAGACAACCATCTCTAAAGCAGCACTAATATGTCATGTCACATTATTTGTCTGAAAGGTCATCATCACTAACATGACATAAGGGCAAGAGAGAATACTTTTTCACAAAGCTCTGCTGCAAGAGGCCACACATCTTAAAGTCTCCCTCTGTGAAAGGGAGATTCTTTAATAGACTGTTTTCAATCTCTTCAATATAGTTCTGCTTCAGCACAGCCGAGGAGCTAGACGATGAGCAGCAATCTTTACCCAGGCGGCTTTGCAATGTTGCCACGCTGTTGTTCATTTGGTCATCTGACACATTGTCGCAGTCCTGTTCAATTCCTTGTCCACTGAGCAGACTCATGCTCTCATCTGCTGAAAGTGTGTCGTTGTTCTGAACGTTGCTATGTCTCATATGTGGACTACTGTGTATGTCATTTGATACAGTCTCACTGATTATTTTGGCATTAGTCTCAAAAGGCATTCTTGTAGTCTTGGCGATGTTGAGGCACATGTCTCCAGTCCCTCCTCTGTTTTTCTTAGGGGTGTGGTACTTGCTCAGGTCAACAAGAATGCAGTTAGAGTCATTTTCACTAACTTCTTCCTCAGAAGCCTCTGGCTCCGTGGCTTCTTCGCCTGACTTCCCAGCTCCACGTATAGGGGAATCAAACAACACCCCTTTGGGTAAAAGAGGCTGGAAATGTCTGCGGCGGGGGCTGGTGTTTGCGGAGTAGCTGAGTTGGCTCTCAGGCTGACTCAACATGTAGTGTCGGACACACTCAGGCACCAGGATTTCATGGCGCTTTCTGCGGGGCAGTAAGGCAGAGAAGCTAGCAGGTACATGTTTTCCTACAATGGGTACAAGGGAGGTAGGTTTAAGTGCAGAGACAAAGTCCTCCAGCTCTTGGTAAGAGGAGTGGTCGGAGTAGGGAACCACATGGACATTTGGGTGAAAGGGCACCAGGGGCCTGCTGGTGGGCAAGATGGCCAGAGTGGGTTGTTCTTTGTCCCACTTGTGTACATTGGCAGAGCAGATCTTCGACTGCTCCACAACTCGGATACGACCGGCGCCTGGTTCTGTTGTGAAGACGTCAGGCAGCTCAAGGGCTTTGAGGGTCTGCATTCTCTCAAAGCTCACCTCAACCCAGGTTTTAAACTCCTTTGCCAGCTCCACTAGCAAAGACTCCTTGCCCAGTGCATACAGGCCTGCAAAGCAATGCAAGAGAGAATCAGGGGAAAGTAGAAGAAAAAAAACATTGAAATCAAAAATAATAATAATAGCAATTTGAAAAGACAAAATCCAATAAATAACATATTTCTAAATGAGCATGCAGTTGTTTGTCAGAGGTTTTGTATTAAACAGCTGATCACTTTGTATTATAACTTGCCCTGGCCAAGAGAAGAAAATAATAATGATCCTTTAATTAAGAGAAAATACTTTTAGTGCATGACAACATTCCCTTTGTTGTCATCTTATTGTCTAGTGGTGACCATCTATATGTTCATACTTCTAATGCGACTAGTAAAACAAGACATAATGTAAAGAAAAATTAAAATACCTATGACAACATTGTGGTTTGGGTGTCTGCGGATGATCTCTTTGATTTGTTGAGTGGCTTGCTGTCTGGAGGGAAGGGTGCGGTTGGGGTCACAGTTGGTGTTGTCCAGGTACAGGACATCTATAGTGGTGTGGGTCCTCAAGCATGGCTCACGCAACATGGAGGGAGTGTATCTGAAGTCACCTGAAATGACAGTTACCGTTACATCACATGATTCTGTTATCGATAAATTAACTGCACATATAATGCTAAATGTGACGTTTTAAAGCAGAAATCATTAGAGGAGGAAAGAACAGCTCAAGAAATCCTTCTAAATCCTAAAAGAATCAGGTAAAACATGCTGCCCAGACACTCACCAGTGTACAGTATAGAGCCAAAGTAGCCTTCGAAGAGAAACATGACAGAGCCTGGACAGTGGTTGGCTTCTATCAGTGTGACTGTCAGCTTCTCCTTGCCGATGTCATCCATTGGCAACAGGTATGGCTCATCCAGCTCTAATGGGTGGATCCACTTTTCTTTCACCTGAGCAGAATCAGAAATAACGTGTAAAAGATAACTTCATTCAGTTATTTCCACTGTTGTTACACCCAAATGACAATTGTCTTATGTTGACTAAGTGAAAGAGGACTGCCCACCAATTGAAAAAGTCCAAGGATAGTTCAGTCAATATACATTTACTAAAATAGATTGGATGTATAAAGCCATAAAAGAGTGGGCCGGCATAGCTTGGGTTGGCATTTGAGTCCTAGTGCACAAGTCATGTGACCGCCCTCACCTGCAGCTTGAGTCTCAGCAGAGTGGCGGTGGTCGGTGAGCAGTAGATGGGCCGGTTGCTCCAGGTAGAAGTCAGACCCACCGTGTGGTCACTGTGCATGTGGGACAGGAAAAACAGCCGTGTGCCTGGACACTTCCGCACCTGCCAGAAGTCCACGGCCAGCGGGGTGTGCGGGATGACTTTCCCGTTGACTGACATTGTCTACAGTTGGCTGGATATGCAACAACTACCAGTGCAACAGGTGAGTCAACACGACACGGACGATAACCGGTGTCCAAATGGTAACTGCTATTCGGTTATTTTTCGACAGGCATGTGTGTACTAAATTGTGGGTAAAGCTAAGGTTGCTTCAGTGAATCTACACGTCACAAGTATTGCATTAATTGATCTCGGTGATAAAATATCGCAGCTAACAGAAGGGACCCCTGACGTTGCTAAACAGAACACAATGTGGTTATCTGTAGTTACTATTAGCCGGCTAAATACCATACTTGCTCATTGTTGATAAGCGACGCCATTCTTTTTGCTATCAGAACATCCCCTGTCCAACTTCACAAGCAGAAGGCTCCTTTACATGTTGACGGTGCTAATAACAAAAACAACATCCCCGCCATTTCTGTTTTCAATTCAACACTAAACGCCTCTTCCTGTTTCATTCTTCATTCTGTAGCTGTCGTCCTGATCTCTGAACCACATCGCCACCTGGAGGAGGAACCGTGGTGCACCCATAGGTGAACCCCGTTGCCGTACAAAAACATCTAAATGTAGAAGGTAAACAAATATATATTTACCAAATAAAACATTAATATGAAGCACATTTCCCTTAGAAAGAGATGAGACTGAGAATGACACAACTTATCTGAGAAACCAGTCAAATTGAGTGTCGTAGAGTGAAACGGATCTGATATAGTGAATTTTACTATGAAATTACAAAAGGCAATACTAAGATTTATAAAATATTCAAATATATATTCTAGATATGTTGACTAATCTAATACTTTTTTTAATAATTCCAAACTTTTCATTACAATGCAATCCAGCTGTGAACACATCCATTCTCTTTATTAATATTAACAATATTGCAATAAGGTGGTTCAAAAATAAATGTACATTAAGAAGCATCTTCCTGAAAATGACTGAATTGTGATTTACTCTCCAGAAGATGGCGCCAAGAGAGAGAGAGGAAGCAGTTTCGATTTTTGTTGAAATAGAAAATGTGTCCATTGACATTTATTTATAAATATCCCACAAATTGAGAAAATATAAAAATATTCTTAAACGCATGGTAAACGTTGACATTACACTATGGTTATTTCATCCAAATAATAACGTAAAAATATGTTTTTAACCTGTTGTGGAAACTTTCACTCGTCAACAATCTGGAGATGTAATACAAATAATAAAGTTGGTTCGATGCAAATCAAAGTTGTCTTAGTAGTTCTTTATTCGAGCTTGAAGGTACAGGTCATGCAGAGTACAGAGTAGTCTGCAGGAGTGGACACATAGGCAAATGTGTGCGTGTGATTTATAGAGGACTGTTGCTGTGCAGGCAAAAAGAGATAACACTTTCTCCTGACTGTTATCTTGCAATGCTCTCATAAGGAACAAGAGCCGCATTGTTCAAGTACGACCTTGGCAGGAAGCTACTGTGGGATACAACAGGTCGAGTTGACCAAACAATTTCTCAGTATAATATCATCATTTGGATTTACCATATAAAGTAATATAAGAAATTGCCACTACATTCCCCCCTTTTGATCATACTTTGATCAATCATGAAAATAAAACAAATGACAGGATAGACTGATATAACACATCAATGAATACACCCCATCGCTGGTTTAAGTAAACACATCACAAACATATCATGGAAAGTGGCTGTTTTTGTGGAGGACAGACTCCGCCGTATTGTAAGCATAAGAGGAGGGTTTAAGCTATGTTACAATGTATATACAATTTATTTCTGTAAAGGGAAAAGTTAGACTCCAGCAGAGGTCGCGTTAACCGAATATTTTCCGTCTATGACGGATTTTCTTTACAAATGACGGAAAAATCTGAAAGCAGTCCGTCATTTTGACGGATTAGAACAAACTCGGAACAGCGCCAAAGTTTCCCCGCAGCGAGGCTCCGGTGTTAAGCATGCCTGCCAAAAAGGAAATGATACCGTTTCCAAACCCAACTTTGCCGTACAAATCATTGAAATGCCTGTGAGTTTTGGCTTTACGCTGTGCGCACTCCCGCGAGGTGCAGTGGGCATGCATAACACGGCGCTAACGGTTCACAAGCGTGCGCCCCCCGTTGACAGTTCACGACCGTGCTCCCCCCTCCCCTCCCCCCCCAAGAGTGTAAAGGCCGACGGGTAATACTGAATTTTGACGGAAATTTTACGATCCTGTCCGTCAAAATGACGGGCAGTGAAAACGTCTAGCGCAACCTCTGGACTCCAGTGTCTGAGTCTGGGTCATCTGACCATGGGTTTTCTACCTGTACGTCTGTTAGGCTGTCATTAACTTTTATCCCTAGCCATGGGTGTATGAGGTATAGGAATAATGCAAAAACAAACGCCATGGTGAATATGCAACATATCCATTCGACTACTGTCCATCTTCTGTAACAGGTTCTACACTTTTCTCTAAGCTCACAATTGTGTTGGCGCATCTCTAGGGCGTTAGCTAATTCTTGTCGGAGGGGCTCCATCTTCAGTTATTCGCAAATGTTCAGGCACAAAGTTTATGTTGGTGTTGTCGTCTCCTTAGTGGATGTGTCTAGTCTGACTGAGGCCGTGCCTTCATGACCATATCAATTAAGCCCCACACAATGACGGCACAGACAAGGAACCAGAGGCATATGAAACAGCACAGCTGGCCCTCGCCCATGATTCTTGTGTGTGGTACTAGGGTGTATGTACTGTGTGTGTGGTGCTGGTGGTGACTTGGCACGTCACTTGTCGTCGTCTGTTTCTACTGGACCGGCTAGACTGGGGTGGAGATGACAGCTTTGCAGTGGCTGGCGTGGACCCACGTGGCTCTCTCGGCGACCTTGACCGCTGTCTGGGTGACGAGAAGCACCTGGTAGGGACCTTGCCAACGGTTGGATTTCCAGCTCTTTCTCCGGAAGTCCTTGATCAGCACGAAGTCGCCTTGTTGGATACGGTGGAGTGGACCAGTAGCAGGGGTAGGTAGAGCTGCCGCTACCTGGCGTCTGATATCTGCTAAATTGGATGACAGGTTAACACAATATGACAACATTGAGTCTTCACACAGGCTTGTGGAAGGAAGGGGACATCCTGGCACCTTGGTCCTAATCTGTGGAGGGGCTGCAAAAAGGATCTCAAAAGGGCTGAGTTGACTCCGTGTTCGTTTCCACATCCTCATGTACATCAGCACAATGGGCAGGGCTTGTGTCCAGGACTCCAGGCTAAGTTTGATGAAATCCAGCATTAGGAGCTAAAATCGTCTGGTTGGTTGGTGGTGCTCCTGTTCCGTCTCGCTCGACCGGACCCTCCTCTCCTCCTCCTCCGCACGTCAGTCTGAAGTTCCCCCTTGTTGTTGATTTCCCCGGTTCTGGTTCCATACGGCTTTTGGACAGTCATTGACCCAGTGGTCTTTGGATCGGCAGATGAAACAGCTTCCATCTTCCCTTGCTTCTTGGTTGGTTTGGCGGCCTCTGCCCCGTCCTCCATGGGTGTGTTGTCCCTCGCCACCGCGTCCTCTGCCTCTGAAACCACCTCTACCGTCTGTACTCTCCTCGGCCACGGTTATCGCCTTGGGGTTGGTATGACCAACCTGTTACAGCTTGGACCATGGTCAGTTGGGCTTTGTCTTTCCTGTCACGTCTTTTCTTGTCGTCGTTGACCTTGTCTTCGTTGAGGCGGTGTTGGGCGTGTACGGCATGTCTGCGCAATTCTTCAAGTCTGGCGCCATCCATCACTCCAATGCAGGTTTGTTTTACAGATTTGGAGATGGGGGCTGCGAGACCATTGAGGAAAGTGTGGCTGAGGTGGGCCTCCCACACGCCTGTCTCAGGGGTGGGGTAGCCTTCAGGTTTGGCGATGCCGCTGTTTTCGTTGAAAACTTGATGCAGACGATGATAAGTCATTTACTGATTCTTCTGCATTTTGTTTACAGGCAGAGATCTTTGACAGGTCAAATTTGGCTGGAAACTTGGCTTTGATGGCGTCGCCGAGTGCGGTGAGGGCGGTGAGGTATGGGGCGTTATCTGCATGGTCCCATTGTGGTTTCTTCAACCCGGTTTGACCAGCCAGCAGTGCTGTGAAATGGCTGGCATGTGTTAGCCCAATTTTTAATGTCAGTAATTTTTTTATCTCAGGCATGGTCGGAGATAACTGTTGGCAGAACAGGAGTAGGGCTTTGGCAAATTTGTCGCCGTCTTGTTGAATTTCAGGGAGATGTTCCAACACTTCCTTCATGTCTTTCATTGTCCACGGGCAGTAAACAACAGCTGGACCCTCTGTTCTAATTGTTTGATTCTTGGGAAATGCTTGTTGTACCGTGGAGTTGGCTCCTTCCTCCTCCTCTTCTTCGTCTTCTTCTTCTTGTCTGCGGCGGGGGCTGGTGTTTGCGGAGGAGCTGAGTTGGCTCTCAGGCTGACTCAACATGTAGTGTCGGACACACTCAGGCACCAGGATTTCATGGCGCTTTCTGCGGGGCAGTAAGGCAGAGAAGCTAGCAGGTACATGTTTTCCTACAATGGGTACAAGGGAGGTAGGTTTAAGTGCAGAGACAAAGTCCTCCAGCTCTTGGTAAGAGGAGTGGTCGGAGTAGGGAACCACATGGACATTTGGGTGAAAGGGCACCAGGGGCCTGCTGGTGGGCAAGATGGCCAGAGTGGGTTGTTCTTTGTCCCACTTGTGTACATTGGCAGAGCAGATCTTCGACTGCTCCACAACTCGGATACGACCGGCGCCTGGTTCTGTTGTGAAGACGTCCGGCAGCTCAAGGGCTTTGAGGGTCTGCATTCTCTCAAAGCTCACCTCAACCCAGGTTTTAAACTCCTTTGCCAGCTCCACTAGCAAAGACTCCTTGCCCAGTGCATACAGGCCTGCAAAGCAATGCAAGAGAGAATCAGGGAAAAAAACATTGAAATCAAAAATAATAATAATAGCAATTTGAAAAGAAAAAACCCAATAAATAACATATTTCTAAATGAGCATGCAGTTGTTTGTCAGAGGTTTTGTATTAAACAGCTGATCACTTTGTATTATAACTTGCCCTGGCCAAGAGAAGAAAATAATAATGACCCTTTAATTAAGAGAAAGTACTTTTAGTGCATGAAAACATTCCCTTTGTTGTCATCTTATTGTCTAGTGGTGACCATCTATATGTTCATACTTCTAATGCGACTAGTAAAACAAGACATAATGTAAAGAAAGATCTAAATTAAAATACCTATGACAACATTGTGGTTTGGGTGTCTGCGGATGATCTCTTTGATTTGTTGAGTGGCTTGCTGTCTGGAGGGAAGGGTGCGGTTGGGGTCACAGTTGGTGTTGTCCAGGTACAGGACATCTATAGTGGTGTGGGTCCTCAAGCATGGCTCACGCAACATGGAGGGAGTGTATCTGAAGTCACCTGAAATGACAGTTACCGTTACATCACATGATTCTGTTATCGATAAATTAACTGCACATATGATGCTAAATGTGACGTTTTAAAGCAGAAATCATTAGAGGAGGAAAAAACAGCTCAAGAAATCCTTCTAAATCCTAAAAGAATCAGGTAAAACATGCTGCCCAGACACTCACCAGTGTACAGTATAGAGCCAAAGTAGCCTTCGAAGAGAAACATGACAGAGCCTGGACAGTGGTTGGCTTCTATCAGTGTGACTGTCAGCTTCTCCTTGCCGATGTCATCCATTGGCAACAGGTATGGCTCATCCAGCTCTAATGGGTGGATCCACTTTTCTTTCACCTGAGCAGAATCAGAAATAACGTGTAAAAGATAACTTCATTCAGTTATTTCCACTGTTGTTACACCCTAATAACAATTGTCTTATGTTGACTAAGTGAAAGAGGCCCACCAATTGAAAAAGTCCAAGGATAGTTCAGTCAATATACATTTACTTAAATAGATTGGATGTATAAAGCCATAAAAGAGTGGGCCGGCATAGCTTGGGTTGGCATTTGAGTCCTAGTGCACAAGTCATGTGACCGCCCTCACCTGCAGCTTGAGTCTCAGCAGAGTGGCGGTGGTCGGTGAGCAGTAGATGGGCCGGTTGCTCCAGGTAGAAGTCAGACCCACCGTGTGGTCACTGTGCATGTGGGACAGGAAAAACAGCCGTGTGCCTGGACACTTCCGCACCTGCCAGAAGTCCACGGCCAGCGGGGTGTGCGGGATGACTTTCCCGTTGACTGACATTGTCTACAGTTGGCTGGATATGCAACAACTACCAGTGCAACAGGTGAGTCAACACGACACGGACGATAACCGGTGTCCAAATGGTAACTGCTATTCGGTTATTTTTCGACAGGCATGTGTGTACTAAATTGTGGGTAAAGCTAAGGTTGCTTCAGTGAATCTACACGTCACAAGTATTGCATTAATTGATCTCGGTGATAAAATATTGCAGCTAACAGAACGTTGCTAAACAGAACACAATGTGGCTATCTGTAGTTAGCATTAGCCGGCTAAATACCATACTTGCTCATTGTTGATAAGCGATGCCATTATTTTTGCTATCAGAACATCCCCTGTCCAACTTCACATCACAAGCAGAAGGCTCCGTTACATGTTGACGGTGCTAATAACAAAAACAACATCCCCGCAATTTCTGTTTTCAATTCAACACTAAACGCCTCTTCCTGTTTCATTCTTCATTCTGTAGCTGTCGTCCTGATCTCTGAACCACATCGCCACCTGGAGGAGGAACCGTGGTGCACCCATAGGTGAACTCCGTTGCCGTAAAAAAACATCTAAATGTAGAAGGTAAACAAATATATATTTAACAAATAAAACATTAATATGAAGCACATTTCCCTTAGAAATAAATGAGATGAGACTGAGAATGACACACAACTTATATATCTGAGAAACCAGTCAAATTGAGTGTCGTAGAGTGAAACGGAACTGATATAGTGAATTTTACGATGAAATTACAAAAGGCAATACAAACTAAGATTTATAAAATATGCAAATATATATTCTAGATATGTTGACTAATCTAATACTTTTTTTTATATAATTCCTAACTTTTCATTACAATGCAATCCAGCTGTGAACACACGCCTTCTCTTTATTAATATTAACAATATTGCAATAAGGTGGTTCAAAAATAAATGTACATTAAGAAGCATCTTCCTGAAAATGACTGAATTGTGATTTACTCTCCAGAAGATGGCGCCAAGAGAGAGAGAGGAAGCAGTTTCGATTTTTGTTGAAATAGAAAATGTGTCCATTGACATCTATTTATAAATATCCCACAAATTGAGAAAATATAAAATGTAAAAATATTCTTAAACACATGGTAAACGTTGACATTACACTATCGTTATTTCATCAAAAAATAATAACATAAAAATATGTTTTGAACCTTTCCTAATATAAAAGGTAAATCATTTTATTACAGAAAATAAACAAACCCTACAATGTGCAATATGTGCTAGTATTTATCTAATTGTGATATTCAATGATAGATTGTTTCCTCTTCTGAACATTTGGCTCATCTGGCATGACGTTTTTATAAATACCGAATATCCTGAATGTAATTTTCCTGAACACCATCACGTTCAACTATCTGTAATATTTTACATGTATTTCATTTTTAATATACTTAGGTGGAGTTATTATAAAATGAGGGTATTGCTATGGTGACAGTGACCCATTGTAGCCCCCTCCCCCAATGTTTGCACACTACTCACTTTTCAGGATTATACCTGGGATTGCTGCATATTCCTCTGTTATCGCACAGCGTGTGCCCTCTTTATATTCAGAAGCACATTAATCATGCTCTGCTTTGTAGTTAATTATCTATCTTTCCTACACACACACTCACACATGCAGCTTACTCTACAGACAACATTGTGGTAAAGAGCAGAGGAGTGGGTCGAGCTCAGTCAGGGAAGTCCCTGTTACTATTCACATCTTATGCTTTGAGAGAGGTTACACAGCTGGGTGCCTTTTTAGATTAGTGTGAACTGTGTGGTGTGATTTCATAAAGTCAAGACAGAGACAAGGCAGCAGGTGATTGGTTACAATTCACTTCAATTGCACCATGTCAAATTGAGTTTTTTTTATGTAAATACATAGTACATATTTCACCTTGTATAGAATAATTGAGAGTACAAGTATACCTGACACATACAGTAAAAAAAAAAGGCCGCTGCTGATCTGAAAAGTCCTTTTATTTATCAATGAGCCTAGAGTGAAAGGCTTTGGGATAATTTGTATAGCACCCAGGATAACTTTATGTATACCACATCTTGTATCTTTTATCCGTCAGCAAGACATCAACAATTCCACAAACTATTGAGCACCCTCACTCACAATGGAAATCTCACTCCTAGATCATGTGTTTCATTTTACCAGCACATAATATACACAAAACCAATGTGCAGAATGACAGAAACGCAAGCACAGTGAAAAAGCAGCAACAATGTTTACATTCATCAAGGCAAAGGTTGCTGAGCTCAGAAGGATGAGTTGTCTTCTCTGTCATGTTGTTATGCAGAGAAAACAAAAGTGGTGTCAGATGCTACAACAGCAGATGGCTGCACAGTCTGTGATCTGCCACTACCGTTTGAACAGCAATGCTTTAAATCCACCATACACTTTTACTGACCTCAGTAAGTAATGTCATTTTTTCCAATCATTCGTCTATTTACTAAACTGGAACTCTATACTATAACTAGTACTAGTTCAATGCCCAAATTACAGGAGGTGAAACATTTGTTAACGTCAAAATATGTCTTAAAACACTATTTTAATAATAAATTATTGTGGTGCTGCAGAGATGATCCTCTACAGACTTGTTTAGTGCAGATCCTCACAAAAATCACAGCATTATAATTTAAATGTGTTTTCAAATAATTGTAATAAAAAAATGGAGAATAAAGATGCAAAAATGATCATATCCTCAATTACCCTGGCCTGAACCATAAAAAACGTCCCATGCATGACCTCTTGTGGATTCTCATATGTCATGCATCACTATGTATTGATCCTCCATGAAAAATGAGGAACGTGCGTGATCTCCATTGCCCTCATTTATCTGAGTCAACACATACAGTCAGAAGCAATGACAGCTTTATTTCTTACATCCCCCAGGGAAGATGCACTGGTTCTGTACACACACATATTTATGGTCATGTGTGTGAAGCCAAAGATGCCAGCCAAAACGAGCTGGTGAGAAGACACATTCTCATCCTTGCATGTACTTTGACTTATTCCATCTGCCTTTCTCTGTTTATCACTCTGTCACTCTCTTGTTCTTGCAGTCTCTCTCTGTACGGATATGTTTTTGTTTTGTTTTCCTGACTTGATCCCCTCCACTCTGTCATCCTCAATAGGGCTTCATGAGGTTTTTGTTTGTGCTTTTGCTGTTTTATTTTGACACGCTGGGATTGGACTGCTGTCTAAATCTCTTTACAGACAGGTTTTGAGACTGCCTTCATTCCCTTCATTTCCTTTCCACTGGAGGTGGAGGGGCTTTGTGTGGGGCCAGGCTGCAACGCTCCACAATATACTGCGGGTTATGAGAGCTCGCTGATTCCAGCACTTATCTGATTTGATTAGCCCAGTTCATTAGGGTTTCAGGAGCGGACGGTGAGCCATGCAGTCATCCTGCTGAAGATCCTCCACCGACCAGCGAACGATGCCGTTTTAGGGGCCGCATTATGCAAAGGATTGTGCTCGTAGCCTGCTGTCATTGCAACGCTGCATACTGAGAGAAAGTGACTCTAATTGTCCTCCTGGAGGGCTCCACGTCTTTTTTAATTTCTCTTGGTAGGTTGACATAGGATAAATCACTGCAGACGAGGGCTGCAAGCTCTGAAAGACCGTGCAGTCCTAATCAGCATCATAAGTCATTAATTCTCTCTATCTATGAGGGGAAGCTGAGCCCGGGTCATTAATCAAATATATCCATTTTTGATCAAAACAGATGCTACCGCTGCTACTAAAGGCGAAAGTAAAAGTATATTCATCCTCTGCAGTACAGGAGAGAATAACAGTGTGAACCAAATGAATATTGCATGAGTAAGATGCTGTAGTACTTTTTTGCTTCATCCTCTGGTGGTACCTACATGTTACACAGTAATTCTGTTGTGCACTGGACACAACTATAAAGAGTGGTTGAAGGTTAGGTGTAAAAGGTGATTCAAGCAGTATTTACTACACTGACACTGTAAATATTTCCAGTGCTGTATCGAATTTTTGAAATGTGAGCTGTAGTTTTTGAGCTTTCATACAAAAACAGATTTTGGTGGAGTCCCAAGATTGTTTTACAGTTTTGCCAAAGAAGATATATTTGATTATTAAAGAGAGCTCTTGTAGTCCCTGACAACGAGCTGACAATTCCTCAAAGGTACTGTCAACCATGAAAAGGACACCCAGCTGTGTATTATTTGTTTTTCCACATGAGTTAGGATTCAGTGATCAGATTTACACACATTGCTTCGCTCTGTGCATGTTACAGCTTACTGATTTTTAACGTCATATCAGTTAAAAATGTACTATCTTCCATTACTCTTTCATGTCGATCAGGACTGGATTCCGCAGAAGGGGTTCCGCATTATGATTGCATTTTTTCATAGATGTAAAGAAGTTACGGCTTTCTCACTACAACAAAAAACAAAAATGTTGTAGGTGCATTACCGAAGATTGGATGATAGAAAACTGAAAGTCTGCAGTAAAAGCATAATTCTCTCGAAAAAGAGAGACTCTCATTCAGTCGTGAACAATGGGTTTTAAAGTAGCTTCAAGTCTGCCCGCTGAGGCTCGACTAAAAGTACAACATGGGTGAACGTTATGAGAGCAAAACACTATGTGATTATGGCAAATCTTGTGAGGTAGATATGTTAAAGGACATCAACATCTAAGGGACGTTTTAAGACTTCTGTTGAGAGTTTATGTACTTATGTTACTCTTAATAGATACCACAGATCTAAAGATGTTCTTATTCGTGCCAGTAGTACCCTGCACACTAAACTGTAATAAAAGACACAATAAATAATTGATGATTTAAGCCCCAGAGAAACTGTACTCACAGGGCGGCAATATGCTTTAGTGTATAAATGTGCATGACAAATTCTGCGTTAACTCATGATGTAGCGAGGTGCTTCCCTAGTCCATAATGCACACATGAAACTGGTTCTGCTTTATCTACACAATAACTATTCTGCGATCATTTCCAATTCCTCTAACAGTGCTTTTAGGCTGCAAGAAAAACTCAACTGTAGCTGCTTCCCTTCTTGTTTGAAACATTGCCTGTAATACTGCCCGATGGGAATCGTTATGGGAAATGCTCTGTTGTTGTGAGGGAATGTGGAGGTGTGATGTGTTTTGTTGCTTAGTTGCTGACAGCATCCTTGAAGTGCTTCGAACTAAGTAGCTGCAGAAAAATAGGGGTAACCTTGTTTAGGCCTATTACAGTCTGACTGGGACAGCGTACAAACGTATACAAAAAAACTATTTTCACCGCTGTTAATGAGACAACAGGCCCCCCCCACACAAATGTATTTAGGTACTGTGTATTACTAGTGTCTTCAGTAGGCTATATTAACAGGACAAAGCAGCAGGTTTGGTGCGAATCCAGGTATCAGCGTTTCAATCTGTTTAATGCAGTGGGCAAGAACTCCTCATTAGTGGCTTAATTTAAAAACACTGTTTGGCAATACAGCCATTCTAGCTGATGCTCCCAAGTGCCTGGTAATATGGATTGATTTGCAGTAAATTAAATGGTTGTTGTATCCTCTTGGGAGTGGCAGACAATCAATGCACGGCCTATCTTGTATTTATTTACTGATATGTAAATGTATTTATGTTCTATAACAACTATAATAAATTATATAATATTTAACATCAACAAAAAGCAGTCAAGGAACAGGTTGTTTGACTTTTCACTGGACCTTTTAGGCTCTAGAGATTCACAGCCTTTTATTCCAAATGTCCTGCAGCAGCGATCAGCATGAGCTTTGTCTGTGGCGTTTACAATCACTTAGAGCCAGGTAATATCAAATGTGAGCTCAGTACCACTCACTATGATCGTAGTTTAACTTCTCTCATCCCAGCAGGATTAGGCTGCGGCGTATATTTGAAGAGAGACAGAGAAAGAAGCTTTTTTTTTAAGTCAGTTTAGGGTCTGTCTCTGTTGAATATTAATTTGTAAATTGAAGAATAGTGTCTTTAGTCAAAGTAAGGTTGCAATTGCCTCCACCATGAGTGCTGCAGCCTTTTTTGCATATAAGTGAGTTTTTTGTGGTGATATAAGATGGCTGATGGCAAACTAAAATGAGTGATGGCAGGGTTTTCAGCACAAAAATAACGAGATGATACCTCAGTATTTACTCTTAGTTGGCTTTCTGGCTAACCCACTTTTTGTTATGCTTTAGTTATCATTTGCAAAACTGAGGATATACACAGTGCGATAGAAAATGTTCCAAATTATTCATGCAGCTCCAGTTGGGCTTACATAAAAGACTTTTATGGCATCTCTCCCTGTCTTTTTCCCCCAAGATGCCTCTATTCTTGTTCTTGTTATTTTTCAGATGCCTGTGTTGTCTTTTCCAACTGCAATCTTTTCATATAGCTTCACAGTTTTCTAGGTTCTTTCACCACAAGTTCTATCCCCACATCGTGATACGTTTGAATCTCATCATCATAGTAGCCCTAATAAGAGGAATAAAACAAGCAAATCATTATACTGGCGGCGTGTGGTGCAGTGGGTTGAGCGTTGGTGTTGGGATCAGGGGGTCACAGGTTCAAACCCCACTGCAGTCAGCATGTCGTTGTGTCCCTGCAAGACACTTCACCCCAAATTGCTCCTGTGGGGATTGCCCACAGTATTGAGTATGTAAGTCGCTTTGGATAAAAGCGTCTAACAAGTGACATGTAATGTAAAAAATGTAATGTACTGTTTATTTTCCTAATGGCTCAAAGGTTGTCTTGCCCTCTGTGTTCCAGATATGCAAAACTGCAATCATCTTTGTATATTTCAGTACTTAGTCAGAAGAACTGCATGAATATACAATGTCTTATTCCAAGTATTAGATTTAAGCATGCTGAATTATTTTCCATATTTGATTAGCTGTTGAATTTGTATTGTTGCATTGCCTTTCAAATCTGTTTAGGCGGACATTGGTAAAACTCAAAGTGAGCTGCCCATAGTTTTGCATACTTTTGTTTAAAGGGGAAAAGGGAAATGTTCAGGTAAACATGTGAGAGTGCTTTCACCACAGAGAAGGAAGTGAATGAAATATGATCTTTTATCTAATTTCTGTCCCTGTTCCTACACCCCCACCCAGATGCCAATATGTAATGCTTATGGATGGCCTGCTCAGCATCAATTACAGCCAGTGTATATACTGAAGTGAATCAGTGCACATGTAAGGACTGAGACAGCTGACACAACAGTTTTAAAGGTCATGCAGAGGGGTATGCATCTGACACAGATCAGTTGAGGGAAGGTCAATTACAGAGGACTGTAGCTCATGTGTAGAAGGATACTGCAGCATCCTGTTCACCTTAAATTAAGGCTAAGCAATAATTCATTATGACAATGTATTGTTTCTTAGTGGAATCCTATCGTTATGAAATCATATACTGTGATTCACCTTTTATGTCCTCTAAATTGATCATCACAAGCACATACTAACAACCAATACCTCTGAAAAGCTCTCTCTCTCTCTCTGTATCATTTCATGGATAAACAAACAGTACATCTATATTGCATATATAATTTAACTTGAAACTTTTAAGTTTAACGTTTTAATCAGAAGAAAACATAATCTTGTAATTGTATTTACACAGGAGCATGTGATTTATTTCATATAGACTGTTTATTTATTTGTTGAGTTATCAGAAAATACAATATATAATGATAGAAGATATTGGCCAGATCCCCCAGCTCTACATTTAACCTACTGAATCACATGTATACTGACCCGTTTCTGGGGTGCATCAGTATAACAAATGCAATCCAATACAATAGCTCTGCATTATGTTCAATCATTGAGTAGGTTTTAATATTCAGTCTGTGCTGACACTGTGCAAAAACATGATGCTGCACCTGATAATGCTATACAGTATGCTGCTGTTGTTCTGGACTGTACTGTATTGGAAAGTGGAAAGGTGTTTCCAATTTATGAAATGTTTATTGGCATTGACCAATGCCAAATACTGTACCACAACATTACTAGGCTAAGCTGGTTTGCAACGCCTGTCTGCTGCTCTGTGGCCTTAATCCAGCCCAATGAAAACAGAAGTAGACAAAACATAAGGAATGGAACATAATACAGTTCAATAAAACACCCCAACATGGTGAATCATCTGACTGTTGTCAACACAAACTGAGTATTATAAACCTCACAATTTTCTAAATGAGGTCTTACTGTTTTTATTATGACATTGGACTGTGTCAATTATAAGCCGTTGAGTGTGCCATTCAGATGAGTGAAATTACCAATATGACTCAATCGTGAAGCAAATTGCTTCTTGGAAGAATAAGAACACAGCAGGCAGATGTTCCCTCTGAAGTTTAAATGCACAGAACCACACATTTATTCAGCAGAGTGATTTCCAATAATGAGACAATAACAGCAAGCATTCATTTGTCTCCATTATCGCCCGTATGGTTTAATAGACTTCAAGGATTGAGCGGAGTTAGAAATCCACTGAGGCAGTGGGTTTCTAACGGCAACAGATTACACAGGTTGTAGAAAAGGTGAAGCCTCACACACTTGTAAATGCATTTATAAGGATAAGAAGCCAATGTTTTCCCAAGGCTCTCTTTTATACTCCGGGTTTTAAAATGGAAAATCAAAGGTCATATCCACTTACAATTAAAGGTGGGGTAGGTTAGTTTCAGAAACCGGCTCGAGTGCACTAAAATTTGAGTAAGTACACAGTCCACAGCCGAAAAGAATCTGCCCCTTCCTTCAGACTTCCTTACAGAGCACCTCCTCCAACACACATGAACGCGCACATGACGTCAGCAGACTGGTGAAAGTGGCCGCCTGTTGCTGGCGAGTCATTGAAGTACTGCTGCAATGCACGCCCAATGACGGCACGCCCAATGACGGCACGCCCAATGAGGGCACAAGATACATTTGTGCATATGTTTTTTTTTTGTCAAAGCACTTAAGATATTCATTGCTATCGGGATGTTAAGAGCATTCCATGGAATATAACAAAAAGTGTATCTCGAGCCGGTTTCTCAAACTTACCTACCCCACCTTTAAGTACTCAGTTAATTAAGTTTAAGGCAGATTATTGCACCTAGTGTACAAACACTGTGTATACTGTAGATAAACTACCCAACAAACAAATCAGAATCACAATACCTTTATTTGTCCCACGGAGGGGAAATGTAGATTGTTAAAGCAAGTAATGAGAAGCATGCATATAAATATTAAAGATATAAGTAGAAGTTGCACAATTTACAAAATAAAATTAAGAACAACAACAATTTGCTAACTGCAATAACTATAGAGTAACATGAAGTGAGATGTCTCACTATGGGATGCGCCTCATCGCGGAGCAAATGGAAGCATCAATCTCATTACGCCAATCCTGATTGGCTGGTGATCTTGACGTCAGCGTCAGGGAATTCACCCCCTATAGCTTGCGCCACGACGCATGCGTCATTCAAAATAAGCACCTCTTCTCGCTTCACCATAGCAAGGAGGGCCGTCTGGTGAGACATCTCACTTCATGTTACTCTGAGGCCTGGGGTTACGTAAGTAACCTATAGTTCTCATTCATAACACTCCGTTCGATGTCTCACTATGGGAAATTGTAGCTCCCGTATTGCCAGACGAGCTTATCTCGAAAATCACCAAACCGACCAAAACTTTAACAGGTAGGGCTCCGACTCAACCAGGTGCCCAGCACTGCTTGAGTCAAAACTGGGAGTAGAACGTCCAGACTGTTAAAAGGCGGACAAAAGTGAGCGGCGAGGACCTGGACGGAGCCAGACCCTGAGTCAAGAGAGCTCGCGAACCCGAAGGTGCCTGCGAGCTCTGACTCGTATGGGCCCCACAGCAATTGCTTCCACAAACAGTGGGAGAGCCGTTGCTTAGTAACAGGCTTGCCCTTGTAAGGGATAGCCCAGGACACAGGGGGCTTGGTCATTATGACAAAGCACCCCCGATTATGGTAACACTCACGGGCCAGGCCCATAGAGCCAATCGCTCTGGGTGTGGGTGAAAGATCGCCCCCCCCGCTTGGGACAGTATGTCCCTGCGTAGTGGGAGCTGCCATGGCTGCCCGCACAGCAGCTGATATATCTCCGCTAGCCAGTACATAGCTGGCCAGTGTGGAGCTATCAGAATAAGTGTGTGGCATTGCTCTCTCACTCTGGCCAGAGTTGGAGGTATCAGAGCCAGGGGTGGAAACGCGTACAGAAGGCCCGGGGGCCAATCGTGCGCGAGTGCATCCACGCCTAACGGTGCATTCAGATCCCGCATCAAAAGAACAGCTGACACTGAGCGTTGTCTTTCGAAGCGAACAGATCCACCGCGGCTCTGCCGTAACGCCAACCCCCTTGGCGGTTAATATACGATATTGTGGTCGTATTGTCTGTCCTCACAAGGACGTGATGTCCCCTGAGGAAAGGCAGAAAGCGTCTTAGGGTGAGAAACACCGCTAAAAGCTCCAGGTAATTTATGTGCGCCCGCTGGAGGTCTCTGCTCCAGAGACCCCTCACCGGGCGACCTTCATAAATACCTCCCCAACCTGTCAGGCATGCGTCCGTGGTGACCACTTTCCGTGAAAGGACAGCACCCATGGGCACACCCCGTACTAGAAAAGTCGGGTGCAGCCAGTGGCGCAGTGCCATTACGCATTTCACAGTAATGACGCGCGGGGTTTAGTTTTAGGGCGGCCACCCAGCGCTGAAACTCCCTCATGTGTAAGCGTCCCAGTCGTACGACCAGGATGGCTGACGCCATGAGCCCCAGCAATCGCAAGCATGATCTGAAGAGAACATGTTTGCGCAGCTGGAAAAGAGCAAGACAAGCTCTGAAAGCTTTCACTCTTTCCGCTGACAGTCGGGCTGTAAAGGATACCGAGTTCAGGCGTAAACCCAGGAAGAGTATAGTCTGCGCGGGGCACAACATGCTCTTCTCTGTATTTATTATGAAACCCAGGTTGAGCAGGTGCTTAACGAGGACATTTGTCTGTGTAACAGCCTCCTGCTCCGACTGTGCGAGAAGCAGCCAGTCGTCCAGGTAGGTCGCCAGGCGAATGCCCCGTTGTCTCAACAGGGCATTCGGGCATTCGGGTCCGTGGACATGGGGGGGGTCCTGTTCCGACAGGCTAGTTTGTCGTGCTAACCGTCGGCGGAGGCTCTTGACAGTGAAGCGGACACAATGTCCGCATGAGCCGGGGTTGTCGATAGTGCCTCGGGCGTGTTCCAGCCCGAGGCAGGACGAACAGACCTGGTGTGTGTCTGTGCCCGAGATCTTCAACCCGCAGCCGCAGAGTCGAGCCACCGAGTCCCTGACTCCTCTGGTGTGAGGGAGAGGGGCGTCCATCTTGTTCGCCTCGTGGCGTGGAGAGGGCCCGCTCTCGACAGGTGGGACGGGAGAAAATATATTACCACCTTGTCCTTAATCCGGAGAAAAGGACGGTGTGGGTCTTTTATTCCCGGAGAATACTGACTGGTGTGGCAGTATGCTCTTCTAATCCTTTCTTCCTCCGTGGAGAAGAGAAAAGAAAAAACGTCCTCGCTACCGTGGTGTCGGTAGAGAGGGAGTGAGCTAGCAACAGGTGTGCTGCTAGCTTGAAAAATCAGACCTACCTTACTTTCTCGGGTAAGAGAAGGGCGAGGTCGATTTTAAATACTAACAGTGTTAGTACTACCATCTTCCTGCGAAGCAGAAGGAGTAGCCGGCGAGCGCCCGTCGACCGAAATGGCTATTTGAGTTCAGTCTGTGGACAGTGAAGCTTGCCCGGCTACTGTAGAGATGTGCTCTGAAGCGAGAAGAGGTGTTTGAATGACGCATGCGTCGTGGCGCAAGCTACTTATAGGGGGTGATTTCCCCTGACGCTGACGTCAAGATCACCAGCCAATCAGGATTGGCGTAATGAGATTGATGCTTCTGTTTGCTCCGCGATGAGGCGCATCCCATAGTGAGACATCAAACGGAGTGTTATGAATGAGAACTGTTTGTTTTGTGCCTCTTGCGGGCAGTGGGAACATGCTGTAAACACAAATCTGGAGTTGTCACCTTTAAATTGGCAAACCTGTTAGCTTGCAGTTATACATCCAGTAGACGCACGTCACACATGTGATGCATTATATCGGGGTTAAAAAAATATTGATTACAGCCTCTTTATTATTTAAGAAATACAGGAATTAATTAAAAGGTGTGTTATAATACTGTTCTAACCCAGGGGTTCTCAAACTTTTCAGCCCGCGACCCCCAAAATAACAGATTTCAAGAAGCATATATAAAACAAACAATGGATGTATTTTATGAACATTTATCCATACTTAA
Source organism: Pseudochaenichthys georgianus (assembly GCF_902827115.2). Taxonomy (NCBI): domain Eukaryota; kingdom Metazoa; phylum Chordata; class Actinopteri; order Perciformes; family Channichthyidae; genus Pseudochaenichthys; species Pseudochaenichthys georgianus. Next base: position 21,674,267 of record NC_047509.1, read on the forward strand.
AGTAGATTTAGATGTGTTAGGAGTGAGATAGAGATTATATTATGTAATATATGCATCCGATGAAGCATTGCAAGACTATTTATAGCTCCTTTCAACACAAGGCAATTCAAAGTGCTTTACAAAAATGAAACACATTAAGAGCATTAAGAAAGACATTATAAAATGATATCTAGAAACACTAATTTAAAAGCAATGATATAAAATAAATGACATTTAAAAACACTAATTTAAAAGCAAAGATAATAAAAGTTACAGTGCAGTTTAAGATATGAATATATCAATTAAAAGCAGCGGCAAAAAGAAAAGTCTTCAGCCTGGATTTAAAAGTAGTAAGAGTTGCAGCGGACCTGCAGGTTTCTGGGAGTTTGTTCCAGATATTTGGAGCATAATAACTGAACGCTGCTTTACCATGTTTAGTACTGATTCTAGGGACAGAAAGCTGAAGACCTGAGAGTTCTGGATAGTTCATAATTTAGCAGGAGGTCAGAAATGTATTTTGGGCCTAAACCAGCTTTATAAACCAGCAGCAGTATTTTGAAATCAATTATTTGACACACAGGAAGCCAGTGTAAAGACTTCAGAACAGGAGTGATGTGATCCACTTTCTTATTGTTAGTGAGGACTCGAGCAGCAGCGTTCTGAATTAGCTGCAGCTTTCTAATTGATTGTTTAGTGAGACCTGTGAAGACACCATTGCAGTAGTCGAATCTACTGAAGATAAAAGCATGGACAAGTTTTTCCAAATCCTGCTGTGACATTAGTCTTTTAATCCTAGATATATTCTTTAGGTGATAGTAGGCTGATTTAGTAACTGTTTTAATGTGACTGTTGAAACTCAGGTCAGAGTCCATGACTACACCTAGATTTCTGGCTTTATCTGTTGTTTTGAACATTGCAGACTGAAGCTCAGCGCCAACTTTTATACGTTCTGCCTTGGCTCCAAAAACCATTACCTCAGTTTTATCTTTGTTTAATTGGAGAAAGTTCTGACACATCCAGTCATTGATTCGTTCAATGCACTTACTCAGTGTTTGAATCGGAGCATAGTCTCCTGGTGGAATGGTTATGTAAATGTGGGTGTCATCCGCATAGCTGTGGATGTCATCCGCATAGCTATGGAAATTATTTTGTAGTTTTTCATTATCTGAGCCAGTGGTAGCATGTAGATGTTAAAGAGAAGAGGCCACAAGATGGAGCCTTGAGGAACCCCACATGTCATATTTGTCAACTTGGATGTATATTTACATATAGAAACAAAGTTGTTTCTGTCCTTTAAGTAGGATTCAAACCAATTTAGAACTGTTGCAGAAAGTCCCACCCAGTTTTCCAGTCGGTCTAGTAATATGTTGTGGTCAACAGTGTCAAACGCAGCACTGAGATCTAATAATACTAACACTGAAGTTCTGCCACTGTCTGTGTTTAAGTGAATGTCATTGAAGACCTTTACAAGAGCAGTCTCAGTGCTGTGGTTTGGACAGTTATTTAAATGCAAGAAATTACTCAACTGTTGAAAAACTACTTTTTCAATGATTTTACCTAGAAATGGCAGGTTTGATATGGGCCTGTAATTGTTCATTACTGAAGCATCTAGATTATTCTTTTTTAAGAGTGGTTTAATGACTGCCGTTTTTAGGGCCTGTGGAAAAAGACCTGAGTGAAGAGACTTGTTTACTATATGAAGTAGATCTGAGGCCATGCAATAAAAAACATTTTTGAAAAATCCTGTTGGAATAATATCAAGGCAGCAGGAGGAGGATTTCAGAACTTGAATAATGTCCTCTAGGTTTTTATCATTAATCTGATGGAATTGTGTCATGGTGTTTGAATTGATTTTAAGTGGACACGGGGACAAAACATTTGCTGTACCTGATGCAGAGGCACTGACTGCTTGTCTAATTTTCTGAATTGTGTCAGTGAAGAAGGAGGCAAAGTCATTGCAGGCCAGATTTCAAAATGAACCTGGAGATTTGTTTTTCGCCACCTGCGTTCAGCTTTTCGACACTCTCTTTTTTCTGTTTTCACGGTCATGGCCTTTCTCCATGGATATATTTTCTTGCCAGTCACTTCCTTTATCTTAGTTGGGGCAATGGCATCTATAACATTTTTCATTTTTGAATTAAAATGATCTACTAGCTCATTTACTGAGATGTTAGTAGGGGCAAGTGTGGAAGAAAAATTCTGAGTAAACATTTCCCTAGTATTTTCAGTTTGCTTTGTGGTTACCTCTTTTTGAACATTTTTATGAACAGAAATAGAGCTCTCAAAGAAAACACAGGAATGATCAGAGAGTGCAACATCAGTCATCACAACCTCAGAGATATTCAGACCCTTTGAGATGATTAAGTCCAGAGTGTGCCCCTTATTGTGCGTGGGCTCCGTCACATGCTGAGTCAGTCCATAGTTATCAAGAGCACAAAACAGTTCTTTAGCCCCTCTGTCCTGAGGGTTGTCAACATGGATGTTAAAATCACCAACAATGACTAGACCAGGGATCACCAACTACATTTGTCCAAGGGCCGAAATGTAACCAATAGACACTATCGCGGGCCAGCGATTTTTATATAGCCCATAATTTTATAAATAGTATTCAGATTACTTTTAGAATACTTTTGGAATACTTTCTTTTTCCATAACAGATGGGTATGTTTTGGTGAACAGGAGACACGTATTTTACTGTTTTCATGGCTTATCAAGAACTCAAACACAACATCTTGGTGACAGCTCTCTCATCTGCACCACACATAAAAAACATCACCCGGACTGCATTCTTTGTACTGTCTTAAAACCTTTCCTTGGAATATGTTATGAATTGTAAGGTGTCCTTGGGTGCTTTGAAAGGCGCCCCTAAATTGAATGAATTATCATTATTATTTATTATCTGAAACGATGTAATAACTTTTAAAACGTGTTCAAGTCACTTGCCCCATGCATTCAGCAGCAGCAGGCCTTTCACTTTGATTTCATCCCGTTATGAAATGTCATCATTTCGACAATAAAGAAATGCTACATAAACGTTATCTTGCACATTTTATCCAACCATCTCCGTTTCTAACTTTCAATATATTTTAAAAGAGATCTCTCTCTCTCATCTGCGTGCGGGGGCGGGGCCTCACAGACACGCTGCATCTCTCTCGCTCACAGACATGCTGCAGCGCTGTGCTTGTGCAGTGTGCACACAGTTCTGCCGGTAATGAATATTACATTTTGTGAGGAAACTTTTTCTCCAATAAGTATTCCAAAATGTATTCACTTCAGGTTTACGAAAGTAACTGTAATCAGATTACTCGTTTTTCAAATGTAACGCCAGCTGAATACAGTTAGTCTACTTGATTTTTGTATTCTGATTACGTAACTCCGTTATGTATTCCGTTACAACCCAACCCTGCTTCTAGGCTACTGTCCCGCAGCTCCAGCCTCTCTGTTGGACTCTGTCGCAGCGGGGCTACTGCTGTGGTGCGGAGCGCATTAACCAGACTCTTCACAACGAAGGACCACTTCTTCTTCAGGGGAGGGAAGGTTTCGCAGTACGCAGTCTACTGTCCCGCAGCTGCTGCCTCTCTGTTGGACTCCGGTACTGCACCTTACTCACGAGACGTTGTAAACAAAGAAATGGGTGGGGGGCGAACGCAGTAACCACTCCGCCAACGCCACAGTCACCCCCGTTGTGCGGGCCGGATGAGAATGTCTGGCGGGCCGGATGTGGCCCGCGGGCCGCCAGTTGGTGGTCACTGGACTAGACGGTCAAAGTCAATACACACTATATACAGCAGTTCAGTAAAGTCATCAAAAAAGCTTGCACAGTATTTGGGTGGTCTATAGATATTTAGGAACAGAGCTCGAGAGGAGCATTTCAGCTGAAGGGCCACATAATTATTCAAAAGAGTATTGCATGAAGTCTGTTGATGATCAGAGGCTGTTGTTGGGGCTGCATAAACGTTTTTTTTATTAGTTGTAGGCAGACCATGCAGGCCTCAGAGAATTAAACTTGGGCCTGCGACCATAGTTTTACTGTATTTTGGCCTATTGTTTTTGGATATTTGTGGAGTAAAATCTGTGAGTGTTTTTTTGTGGTCCTTAGTATGAAAAAGTTTGAGAAACACTGCGCTAGTGGATTGTCAACGGGGGGAGCCTCGCTTCGGGGAAATTATACAGATAGCTAGTCCGCCCCTGAAAAATGTCTATCCATCCATCCATCTTCTCCCGCTTATCCATGGTCGGGTCGCGGGGGTAGCAGTTCCAGCAGAGAGCCCCAAACTTTCTTTTCCCTGGCGACATCAACCAGCTCTGACTGGGGGATCCCAAGGCGCTCCCAGGCCAGTGAAGAGATATAATCCCTCCACCTGGTCCTAGGTCTACCCCTTGGTCTCTTCCCAGCTGGACGTGCCTGGAACACCTCCCTAGGGAGGCGCCCAGGTGGCATCCTAACTAGGTGCCCGAACCACCTCAACTGGCTTCTTTCGACGCGAAGGAGGAGCGGCTCAACTCCGAGTCCCTCCCTGATGACCGAACTTCTCACCTTATCTCTAAGGGAGACACCAGCCACCCGGCGGAGGAAACCCATCTCGGCCGCTTGTATCCGCGATCTCGTTCTTTCGGTCATGACCCATCCTTCATGACCATAGGTGAGGGTAGGAACGAAAATGGCCCGGTAGACAGAGAGCTTTGCCTTCTGACTCAGCTCCCTTTTCGTCACAACGGTGCGGTAAAGCGACTGCAGTACCGCTCCCGCTGCTCCGATTCTCCGGCCCATCTCACGCTCCATTGTTCCCTCACTCGAGAACAAGACCCCGAGATACTTGAACTCCTTCACTTGGGGTAAGGACTCATTCCCTACTTGGAGTAAAATGTCTATGCACACGTTATTATTAATAATAATTTTAATTTTGTAATCATCTCGCAACCCCCACCTTGGGAACCCCTGCTCTAACCTACCCTCTGCTCAGACAGACCGGCATCCTGATAAGCCTTTACACAGTGGAAGGCACCTCATTCTTCTTCACAAGGAAACAAGCAGATTTCCATATTCCCCTCCACTGAGATTGAGAAAATAATTTGGATCCACGTTCATCTCTCTCCATTTGCTGTGTCAGCTGACCCTTTAGATAAACACACTCTGTCATTTTGATGGTCTTTTAAGATTCATCTTATGTACAGGGAGTGAAATAATAATACCTTCAGAAGCCCCCGGAGGGTTGAGGTCTTACACAGGGCTCAAAGTGTTAACAAAAGGTGTTTGCTATTCACTGGGGACTGCAGCAAAGAGCTGCTAGATTACAGAAATAGCAGCCAGCACGCGTTGGATCTCGCTTCATTGGAGTTATGAGCACTTGCTCTTGAGTTTTCAAAGCGATATCCCCAAATAGACAGGTTATGATACATGAATTTGCTGCTTTGATTTTTGCTCATTTCAAGTATGACTGTCGAGGTTGGGGATGCGACTCTATCATTTTCCAGACTGGCTGTGGAGTGTCAGCAGAAGAAACCGCTCATGTGTTTTTCTTCATGTGTAATCACTGAGCCAGAGATTCAGAGAAAATAAATCTACCATGATCTAGAACGTTTTTAAAACTGTGAAATAAGCAGCCAATCTCAATCTACTGCAAATGATTCTGCGTTAGCTACATCTATCTTATTGTCAGCAGACAGCAACGTACTCATTATCATTTTATGAGGCCATGTTGGCAGAGTGCTGTACGCCTCAAACTCTGTTGGAGTGAATTAACTTAAAGCAGAATTCAAACATTTGCCCTAGATATTTGTAGTATCTTCTCAGGCTGCCACTGCAGGGACTGCATGTTCAGAGCTCAGACAGTAAAGGCAAAATCTGTGCTGCGACCTTTTCTACAGAGGTGATAAAGGCTTGGGATCAAGAAGTGGGGGTCTGTAGATCATTTGACTTTACCTTAACTGCACTTCTCTCCTCTCAGGTTTATCAGTCAAGCCTTCCAATTCTACATTCACAACTGTTTCGCTAGCAGGATATCATCAACGCAAAAAGACATTCAAAGTTAGTATTGATTGCAGCCGTAAAAAATCAATTATGTGTGAAGCTGAGCCCTTTTAAATGCATCAGCTGAGCGTGTGTTCTTTGTTAAACTAAATCAGGCAACATTTACAACTCCTGGTATGTTGTGATGATGCAGCTTATGTAATCTTGTTCAGTATCGGGTTGTAGCTGGGAGTCTTTATCATCATGTTTACTCTGAGGAATTACTCACACCAATGAGACAACTCGTGCCAAAGATATTCTTTACAAATCATCTGAAGCTTTCAGTCTATAATTTACTGGGAGGTGTACTTGTTCATCTTGCAGGGAAGATAAGCCCACTGAACAGAGAGAGAAAGACCGGGAGGGGGGGGTTATTGCTGGAGAACTCGGCACTGCAGCACTTTTAAAGGGTTATTAACCTTATCTCTCTGCTCAAGAATGTCAGTGGATTGTTGACATTCACTGAACCTGTTATTATGCAGACAGACAGAGATGTGTGTGAACATGAGTAATAGGAAATGAGATTTTTTTTGGAGAAAGGTTGAAATGCAATGTCCTGCCAAGCCAACATTTTCAAATATGACCTGATGTCAAGTGTGGAGCAGATCTTGACCAACATAATCTCTCGCAGACAAAATATTCCTCTCATGTTCTCTGAATTGTAATCGAAAAGCACCTGAAAGAGGATACTTTCTTTATTAAACTCCCCGTATTCTCATACCTCCGCTTGCCCCATTTTACTTATTAAGGAGTGCTTTTGCATTCCATGTCATAAAAAGGCTAGCCCACAAGGGATTGTACTTAATCAAAAATCTGCCTTTGCTTTAATGTTTCCCTTAAGGCCAGATGTTCTCATTGTGAGTAAGAGCTGGAGGGCAGCAGTTAGATAGAAACACTAAGGTCTGCAAAAAACTGACTAAACTGGGTTTTCTTTAAATTCCTTTGTGTGTTCCCTTTCTCACTATAGCGGCGATTTCTTCCATCAAAATTTAGAAAACTTAAATGTATAACCCCGTAGTTGACAGTTTAACTCAGAGGTGGGAAAAGTCCACAGGTGCACTCCAGTCTCTCTCTAACCTTGAATCTCCTTTTGATTATGGTGCGTCAGATTCTTAAACTGAAGAATCGTTGAGCTGCCAACGATTGATCGCAGCAATGTGAGATGCAATCCAATATTCAGTATCCTCCCACTGTCATGCCAGGCTGCCATGTTGCAAACTATTTTGAGAGCAGCATGAGTGGGCATTCATTATTCATGTGATCATGACCACTTGCTGTATGTATGCATTTTATAGATGTTTCCTGTTTGTAGTTATGCAGCATGTGTTGGAGTATTTGTGTTCACACTTGAACCACTTCTTACTTTGGTCCTCTTGCAGCACATGTTTAATTTGTTTCACCTACTGTTAAGAAGAAACGTGTCAAACCTTCTGTGCAGCGGCTGATCACCTCAACCTGTTCAGGTGAAAAGAGCCACAGAACGAGGTGATGACATGCTGTCAGCCCTGATGTATCCCTCCCTCTTCATACATAGCGATAGCGATTTGTAACACAAGCTTCGTCCGTGAGTGAGGCAGGCCAGGTGGCGCTCAGAGCTGTTAGTGATGGGGCAGAGACAGGGAACGCTCTCTGAGGAATAGTGCTGGCTGTTTCACCAGCCACCCTGTCACTGTGTGCTCTTTAACAGCTATACCAAGTGACATGATTGGCATATATTGGCAAGTAGGAAATTAAAACACACACACGCACACAAACACGCACACATTCACATTCACACACAGCATTCTCGCTCACACTAATAATGTGGCAACTTGAAGTGTAAAATCCCAGAGGATGTGGGAAATGAATTACACCGTCACCATTAAATTGGCATTTCTATGATGGCATGTCAGGGATAAGCCGTCAGATTCCTGGTTTAGCTAAATGTCATCCTAGATTGTGTTTTGATTGAGATTGTGCTCAGCCTCCTGTTGTGAGCACCTTGGAGATTTTACATTACAGCCCTCTTCTAATTGACAATGCCCTTATGCCAGCGTGAGCATAATGCTAACACTGCGTGGCAGCAGCTGGTGAAATAAAAAACAGGATTAAAAGAGAGCGAAAACGTGTGTTTGTGGGTGGCTGGTGTGGGAGTTGGAGAACTGTATGTAGTATTGGTGCAGAGATGAGAAGATAGAAAAAAGAAGGGACAGTGAAGTGGAGATCTGGTGCAGGAACATCAAACAAATGGACAGGTTAAGACGTAAAAGACGTTGTACTGTGGATGTTAGAGACGGCAGAGAGAAAAGGAAAGAGGATGGGGAATGCAATAGTGTGATAAAAATACCTGGTATACATCTTGATGGCAGGAGAAATCCCCAACACGCTACATCATACATTCAACTGGCTGGCTGTCAGCCGCAGGGCTGCCATGGGAAAGGCAGGTGTGACCTGTGATTGGTCTAGCTGGGAATGAGGGGCTGAGATTGAGGCTGTGGCCAAGGCTGTGAAACGCCTCAGCTAGAGGCAGAGACTCTGTTAGAGCGGAACTCTTCTTGTCAGAAACACAGTGATAGAGAAATATAGAATGGGTGAAGATGGAGACCTGAGAGGGATCAAATATTAATTCAGAACCCATAGCCCTCAACTGAGAAACAGATATTCCTCTTTTAAAGAGAGCTCTCTCTCTCCTTCCTCCTCTCTCTCTCTCTCTCAGTAACTCACAGTGTTCCTTAAAAAGTTTTCCATTTAGAGAACTTGCACTCTCACTTGTCCAGGTCATCCATAATTTAGCAGGTTTGTCCCGTGGCGTTGCTTACCTTGAAGCATTTGTGTGCTTTTTCCGGTCTCTTTGTCTGTAGTACAGCCATAAGTGGTCCTGCTGTTGATTTGGTTTTACATCAGGTGTTCCCTCAAGTGCTCTGTGGTGCTGTGTTTAATTAACTCAATTTGACCTTTGGGTATAAAGGTAACACTTCCATGTTAAACAGACGAGCATTTGGGTCTTAGAATGTCCAAGACCCATCATGTACATTTCTACGGACGTTCTCAAGCAATGCTCCAAACATAAGGCAGAAGTAAAAACAAGTTTATCTGCAATTTATAAATAATTAAAGAGGCAGGTAAATATTTTGCACTTTGCACTTTAAAGCAACAACCAAATATAAATCTCACCTGAGATGTAAATGGGTCAATGCAGGTTAACAGTCCTGGATTCACAGCTGTGTGATGCAGTTAAACAAGGGTTAGATGTTAAATGCTTGGCGTTGGTGTGGAAGGGTGAACACAGCCTATTATCTGCAGAGTGACTTGACATCTGGCTCATTAGCAATTAACTCTGCTCTGCCCTGGCTACTGCCACTTATCCAACAACTCCTCCAAATGAAATGACAAAACACATTGTTTTTTAATTTCCCTTCAGGATGACACATAAAAGCTTTTTTCAATCTCATATATTTGTTACTGCCTTTAACTGACTGTTCCCTGACAGTTTTCTGACACTGCTCTGGATGAGGGTTGTGTAAAGGCAACAACACAACTTAGTTTGGGAATGACTGTTATTATGGTTACACTAGCAGCTATGTAAAACGGTATCAAAGTAACAATGCTAACCTGCTGATGTTTAGCAGGTAAGGTTTGCCATGTTTAAGATCTTAGCTATTCCATTAGCATTCTAATATTTGATAGTTGGCACTAAACACAAAGTACAGCTGAGGCTGATGGGGAAAGTCATTCATTTTGCACGGTTGGTTGATTGTGCCTACAACCTTGTTTGGCAATCATATAACATGTATTGTTCTTAAATAATTATCCTTAACAACAATTTTAAATTTGAATATTTCAAATGGGAAAATAAAACCCAAATATGCTAATTAGATACAACCAAATGTTCAGGAGAAATTAAATTTTTTGGGAAATTGGTTGAACCAACTCTTACATTATCTTTTACAACCATGTAAATGACTTTGAGAAAAACTGAAGGCAACGCCGTTTAGCTGTGACATGTAAGCAACAATTCGGTATTTGTGGGTCCAAAATAGCCTGGTTTGAATGACTAAACATGGGGTTAGAACTTTGTGCACTATATTTTCAAGTCATTGTGTTGATTTTTAAAATATAATTTACTAAAAGTAATCAGTATGCATAGAAGCAAGATCCTGATGTCCTACCCTGGGATAAGGACACTTCAGTAAATCCTTTAAAGAACATTGACAGAAGACCTTGACCTTTGCATCTATTATTCATACGCATTTACAAAGAGGTGATAAAAAACAATTGTAAAACTAAACAGCCCATTACTGCGGCTTTAGAGAAGTAGAAATAATTGATGTGGTCAGTACATTTCAGATAATGGTAAGAGATTCGTACACATTGTTCTATTACCAGTTTGTTTGGAAACTCAGTCGAGGGTGTTCGGGCTGACGCAGTTTATGTAGACTTGACTCCTTTAAAGAAGCTCAGGGATACCTTAACAACACTGGGATTATCTGGATCCCAGCATCCTGACATCTGTGTGTGAGTTTTAATCTGTGTCCTCATTTGTCAGTAAACCATACAACATTAATTCAGCCGAGACAATCGTACTCCTCCTTACAGGGCAGTGCTCAGTGCCATCTCACAGAGAGAATTCATGATGGATAATAACAAAATATTTTAAGGCAATATATAACACAGTGTTTGCTGCTTTACATGCTTCGCTTGAGATGACTGGGCATCTATAAAGCTGAAATCTTCTTTATGTGTCTCTGTTGGTCAAAACATGGATCAAAAACACCCAAAGTATCAAAACAGTCTGGATGACATCTGCTCTATGACTCGAGGTATAAATCAACAAAATACATTCTCTGATGCAAGTGAAAAAGACCTGAAGTGTAAAGCCCCACCGCTGGGTGGGGCAGTGTTAATAAAATGATACTACTAAAACTTTGTTATATAGCACCGATTACAACGGAATGATAGAAAATGCTAGGAAAACAAACAATTCAGCACCACAAAATCAATCAATAGTATTTAGGTGCAGTATCAAAATGCAGTATTGTTAAAAAAACGCTTAACAATAAAAATTGAATCATAGAAGAAAGAGTACAGCAAAGACAACAAATAAAATACATTTTTTATTTTTATTCTGCCTAATATTCTGCCCTTGATGTAATACATTTACATTAATAATTGAATAAAATAAACACCCTTTGCACCCCGGACTGGCAACATTTTGCATTTGCCCTGTACGATGGGCGCTGTAAGTGATGAAAGTGGGGGATGTTGACTTATCAGGCTCCCGCAGCTCACAGCCAAAGTGCGAGCGAGCCTCCGAGCGAGCAAGAGAGATCTCTAAAGAGAGGGCGCGCATCGGTACCGCGGATTGTTGTTGGATTGAGGCTGATAACTACAGCTCAGTGAGGTAAAGGACTCTTGAGTGTTTAGATAGTTCACTTTAGTCTAAGTTATCTCAGTGGGTCTCAAACGGTTTGGTCACAATTTATGTAAACAAATATTTCCAAGGCACTCCTTTATAATTATTAGGATAAATAACAACAGGTTTGAAATCATTCCAATGTATACTATAGGACAGTAACCAAATTGTTTAAAACTGGAGATATTAAAAAAATGCATGAATAAATAAATGTTAACTAGGTAAAATAAGTAGGGCCGGGACTTTAACGCGTTAATTAAGATTAATTAATTAATTACACAAAGATTAACGCGTTAAAAAAATTAACGCATTTTAATCGCACTTTAATCGCACTTATTTTTGCACAGCGGAACGTTTCTCACTGGATGAGTTTCAGGCGTACCGATTATACTGGAGCACCAACTAACGTTCATGACTTCAGCATGGGACTTCAAACAACAACAAACCACGGTGAACAATAGTCAAACATGAACGAACAAGCTGATGAGGCCGCTTTGGTCGGCCCCATGGATGGGAAATTTTGTTTTAAAAAACGGACGGATGGAAGCGTCGATAAGAGCACGGTTGTGTGCAAATTATGCAAAAAAGAATTTGCATATCACCGCAGCACATCAAGCCTAAAGTATCACCTAAATGCAAAGCATGTAGCAGCTAGCGTGGACGTTAGCCCGACTCCGAGTGCAAGGAACCACACCCTGACCCAACCCACACTCAACCAGATGACTGGTTTCAGGGCCAGGATAAGTAAGTCCACGTCTGAGAAAATAACCAACTCCCTGGCTCACTGGATTGCACTCGACTGTAGACCACTTGGAGTAAAATCCATGTGAAAATGGCTTCTCACTGTTCTCAGATCAAATATGTATATTTGATTAAAAATGCGATTAATTTCGATTACTTAATTACAAAGCCTCTAATTAATTAGATTAATTTTTTTAATCGAGTCCCGGCTCTAAAAATAAGATATGAATAACAAATAATAAAATAAGTTACATTTATTTGTTATTGGCTATGGTAGGTTATTGGTTATGTTCACATACTTATTTGGTTATTAAAATGTAAACCAATATTTTTCATATGGGTGTTTTAGAGTTGTACCCCCTAGATCTAGTCTCTAGTAATTCTGCTCAAAGTGCACCAGATTGAAGCATTTTACTTTAAAATGTAAAAAAAAAAAATCTTTCCCCCGGACCCCCCTAGAGGATGTGACGTCCACCCGGCCAAATAAAACATGTCCATACAATAATGAATACATTTTAAACCTTCTTTATGTATATAACCAACATATCAATATGTTTCAGTTTTTGTAGTGTATTGGTCTTTTGTAGAGATTTTTCATTTATTCTTTATATATTCTATTGTGTATTGCTTGGAGGGGCGGGGGCGGGGGGGGGGGGCACCAAATCATAATCTCGCCTAGGGCACCAACATTTCTAGGGCTGGCCCTGGTCATTCCAGAGATAAAAAATCATTACAGACAAATACTCTGTAGTCACTCTTTTTCACTGCATGAATAACTAGCAGTGCAGCATAAAGAGAACAAAGAGGAAGTGCTTATGTATATGGTGTAATACGCTCAGAGAGGTAGGCTGGTGCAAGACCATGCAATGTCTTATAAGTTCAAAGAAGAACCTTAAGATAAACTCTTACACATGGTAACAATGAAGAGAGACCAGAGGGGATTTTATATGGCCTTTTATTTACAAGGCTTTACTGCAAAAACATTGCCTATAGTTACTGCTCAATGGTCCCATTTGAATACAGTTCTTACAATGTCAAATCCCAGGAATTTTTTTACTTAGCTGTACCTCTTGTTTCCACTGAAAGGGGGAAAAAATGTCTTCAAGTTTCTTAAATATGTGCAATTATATGTAAATACTTTTTGGATTTATAAAAATGTAGATTGTTTTTTGTCTCTCAGCTTGAATTGTTATTGTTTATATTGTTATACCCGGTAAAGCAAGCACATAAAAGAACAGAGAGTAGGGAAAAAACACAAAATACAATAAAAAATAAATAAAATGTTTGTGCTAACGTGATAGTGTTTTTTCAGCCTCACATTCTCAGGTTGAGGCGTTGCTTGGTCCTTTTTCGTTCTAAAGTTACCAGTCGGCAGGGGAAAAGCAATGTTAACATGAAATCAAAAATACTCCTCGGAAAAATCAATGAACTGTTCTAGTTCACCTGAATGCGGTGAATAACAATGCTCACAGATCCTCCAAATACAATTTTCTTTCTTCCCTGTGGTGTGTGAATTTGCTCCATATGGGGCAATCTAATAATTGTAATATCTATTGTGTACAAGAGGAATTTTGCAGGGAAAAGGGATTACAAAGGGAATTTATTTCCACCTGTCCTGTAAATGTTCAGATATAAAGACCCTGTTTAATGTACTGTAATATATATAAACAGCCATGCACTATGGCCTGAAAACTAAAGTCAGCCACTCTCTGACACAGTCAACAAAAAAATTAACAATAATATGACTTATGGCCACAAAGTGCATAATTGGACATAATGCAAGCCTGATATCTCAACCCAGTCTGTCAGGGTCGATATTCTTGCAGCCTTTTCCCCGTCTTAATAGCAGACATGTTTTAGCTCCATTGTTATTTAGATAAAGTGTTTTAAAATGTAAATTATTCTCTGTCAATGCTCTTGCAATCCCCTGGAACTTATTTCCAATGCCATAATGCGGATCAGCCATTAAGCAGGGCAGCACCTAGGGAAGTGAAGAAATGAGATAGCAGAATAACATATTGTGTCATGAATATGTATTTGACCGCACCTTCAATGCACATGCAGATTGGAGGAACTCTCCTTCCTGGCTGCATGCTTACTACCATGCAATAGAAATGCAAAGGGTAATGTATGAAGGAAGTATTCACAATTACAGAGTATGAAGTAAGAACAGTAAATATCACACCTCTGCAGTTCAGTTAAATGTACACAGGCTGCTCATAGATGCCTGGAGGGATGAGGATGATACAGGTTGTGTCAAAAATAACTTTCATAAGTGATTATCAATCCACATTCTACATCCATTCATGGTGTGGACATGTGGTAGTGATCTATTAGCCATTGTTACAACATGTGCAAACTGTACTTTGTATGCCGCTGGGTCCAGAAGGACAGCTGTGACCTTCTTATTCTGAAAGCAGCCATAAATCTCCGGAAATTACTGTCAAAGTGTTTTTCCATGCGGGGGAAAAATATTCTTTCATCTTTTGTTGACAATTTATCTCTGTATTGTGATTTTAGAGTATAACTATTTAGTACCTGTAGTTAGTTCGGATTGACATACAAATTAGCACTTGATAGAAATGATACAAAAATAACGTCAATATTTTAAAAACATTACAGCAAAACAAAAATACCTGTACTGTTAAACTTAACTAAGAACAAAGACATGATCTCAGATGAACAGACAAGGCTCTGACTGTTCCCAGTTGACTAAAGCACTTTGATGCTGAAAAGTGTATTTCTTTTAATGAGGGTTTGTTTGTTGTTTTTGTGGACAGACTTATCTAACCTTGTTTTGTAAAACGCCTGAGCTTAATATTTAATTTGAGTGTTTCTTGACTATAAGCACAACGTGGCATATTTTACAACAAAATTCTTCCAAGGCTGTCTATTACGCTGAGCTATAATGAATGTGCAGTGACCTAGCTAGTATGTAATATAAGGGGTCACTTTAAGCCAGCAGTCTAGCTTGATGAAAACACTCTTGCAGGCAGTATTGCATACATAACCTGATGTAGAGAAGGTATCACCTATGAAACAAGATTGCAACGCTTAATATTAGAATGTAATTCACTGGTCTCCTAATGTATAATATAAGACAAGTCGTTGGTATCCTCTAAAGGTGTATTTAAGTACGTCTGTGTCGAAAGAATATACAATTTCTTCCTGTTAAATCATTTAAAATATCATATAAGGTATAGCACACCCTCAGGTATCAACTGCAGCTTGTGTGTGTTCAGTTGTGTCAGACAGAATCAATTCTCGCACATGAATATGCTAATAGAGGAGGGAGATGCCACTGGCTGTTTCAGTCTTGTAACACCTCAGCTTTAGCAACACTGAGTCAGTCAGCAGTCTGTCTGTACGCTGCCAGCATTGACAATGATTGGTTTTGAGTCCAGGAGTGTCTTTAACATATTCCAAACTCTCACCCTCCTTGTCTCTGTGTAATGAAGCATTCAATAGCCATCGGAAAAGGAACTGTCAATTTAGGGAATGCTGATGGTTTTCCTCTCAGGGACAGTTATCTTGGCTCCATCCTGAGATGTTTAAAAGGACTTTTCTTCCAGCGTGGATTCACTGTTATTTATTTAATGACAAATTATGCATTTTTCATTGCAGAAGCCAACTGTCCTCGAATGGCTGTCCTTATTTCCATCACATAGAAAGAACAGCAATACCCTAGACAATTCCATGTGCATACACAAACATACACTTTAGAATTTTACAGAAACTCTTTTTCTGGTGTGTAATGTTGTATCCTCTCAAGTATCTATTTATTCATTTGCTAGTTTGTTTGCAATTTAACTACATTGGTTATATAGCTCTTGATGTCGTTTGTGAACCTTTCCACAGCATGGTGCGATACCTGAGGACTGGGTCCTGATGGCCAAAGAGGGTTTGCAGGGGATGAAGGACAGTAGGATGAGAGGGGACCTGATTTCAAGAAGTAAAATGTT
Organism: Pseudochaenichthys georgianus; assembly: GCF_902827115.2. NCBI lineage: Eukaryota > Metazoa > Chordata > Actinopteri > Perciformes > Channichthyidae > Pseudochaenichthys > Pseudochaenichthys georgianus. Next base: position 21,690,351 of record NC_047509.1, read on the forward strand.
AATCAGACAGAAATTAACAACGCTGGGTGCGGTGGGCGAGCAGACTTCCTACGATTTGGGGGTGTCCTAGAGCAGGATAGAGAAGGGGAAAAAAACAAAGACGAGGGAGGAAGGTGTGAGGAAGGAGGGGAAATAAGCTAAAATAAATAAACAAAAGTAGAAAGTACCTTAAAATGAATAAATAATTAAATAACACTCTGTCCTGACTGTTCCAGTTCCACCCTGCCAACTAAAGGAACACTCTCTTCTTCACTCTTTTCCTTTCTGCGCCCCCTCACATACCAAACTCACAAACACAGACACACACAGTCACACACAGTATGCATGTGTGGAGTACAATACAACACTTTAAAGAGCCTGTGACACGAGTTTCCCCCATCATCCAAACCCATCAATTTGAGTAAATATTGTCCCCTTGAAAACCGTTACTGAACTGATTTTGGATATTTGTACTTTGATAACCATTAATCTGGCCTTCAATGTTGACCATTTTCTGGATCTTCTCGGGGATTCTTCAAGTCCCGCCAAATGATGGGTGACGTCATTGCGGGCACAGCGCTCCAGTTGCACCGTCCGGATCCCAGCATCTGCATGTAAACGCACGATGGCGCACACAGCAGCAAGCTCAGACAGCGATGAAAGTTTAATGTTGAACGTGTCTGAGAGCTCATATGAGGCTGAAGGATCGGTTTATGTTGTATCTGTTAGAAGTTTAGGAATGAGGTGCGTCAATATGGGCGATCGTACGGTCATGTAGCCAGTGGTGGACTGGGACTAAAAATCATCCCGGGACTCTTGACCTGCCCACTTCGGTACCGCTAGTAAATTTAACAACAGGGGGAGTGGGGGATGTCAGGGTGCTGTAGATAGTAAATGTAAATATGTAAATATTTGTGTCACTGCATCCTGGTAAAATACAAATATAATGTATAATGTATGTGTCTTTGACATTAGCGCTGCTAGCCACCTGTGCCCTGTACTACGAAGCCAGTTCAACATACCCTGGATATGTTTGAACAAACTAACAACAACAAACTAACAAACGAGATCTCGCTAAGCGGTCCTACGACGCTGGTTATCAACTCGGTAAATCAAGCCAGGGTTTCTCTCTCCAGCTGAGAGCGCGTTCACGTCTAAGACACGAGTGGATCTGACTTTCATTACATTTGTCTCGAGTGTTTCGTCAACATAATGTGTTGCTTAAAATAATACTTCTGCATCCAGTATGTGACACTGTGAGTGTTGCACGGCCAGATACGGCTCAGCTGACTCAGATCAGGAAATATATGATATATTGTGATATTATATGATCGATGATCTGATTGATGATGTGATATCAGTGTGATATGAATGATAAGTGCGACACGTCGGCGTCTTCTCTGCATACGGCAGTTTAAACTGTATTTCCTTTATCCTGTAATATGACTTGAGAGATTTAAACTCCGCACACTGAGTTGATCTCTTTTCTATAGACGCCGGAGGCGGGCAGCGTCAGGTAAAAGAAGTTATTTAGCCTTCCCAAACCTGAGCCTCACGCGCCGCTTATGGGGGATGTGCTAGTGACTTATCCGACCGGCCCACTTCGGTACCGGCCCATCGGGATTCGTCCCGATGGCCAGTCCGCCACTGCACCCAACCCACGTAAACTGTCAACGGGGGGAGCCTCGCTGCGGGGAAATGGTGGACCTCGTGTCCCGATCAGAGTGGGAATAATAATAATAATAATCCGTGCATTTTATCCATTAATTTCCCCAACATTGTGGTAAAAAGACCACACGTTTAATCCATGTTGGTGTACTACAACTACAAAAAGCATCGGTTTGTTTTCTCATCAGGAAATGCAGACCGGCTCAAACAAACGATTTTTAATCATCATCCTCACGATCATTTAATGTATCATATGTTCGCCGAATTGACATGAAAGCACTAATAAATGTAGTTTCATCCACTTGAGTTTACAACTACAAAAATAATCGATTAGTTTTTATATCACATCCGACGGGAGGAAATTCAGCAGCTCTCACTACCGATTTGTAATCCTAATGTAATCATCATCTTCACCACGATCATTTATGTTTATGTCGCCGAATTGACATGAAAGCACTGACGAATATGAATATACTGTAGTCAACTTCATTAAAATGTTATTAACGTGCCAAGTGTTTGGCTCTCTCGCCGCACAGTGAAGCGTTCCCGCATTGACGTCACTTCCGGCTTCCCCCAAAACTTCAAAATGAGTCGAAGGAATTTCCCGCGATATTCGAAATTATTGATATTTAACGGAACGGTATCGCTTTTTCTTTTTTAAACTGACGGTTCGAGATGACTAGTAGCCCAATATTTCATTGCACAACAGTTGTTGGGATGGTGTCACAGGCTCTTTAAATATTATAATTTAACCTCCTCTTAATCACTTGTCTTGTATTTAACCCAAAGGAAACAACAACATAATTGTCCTGACATGACCCCATTGGCCTGTCATCTTTTTCCTTCCCCCCCCAGCCCATCTGCTCCTTAATGGTCCCATATACACCTGCTAAGAGGAGGTCTTGATCCCAGAGCGCCGTGTCTCCTTTTTGCCTAATTTATCTCTAAAAGTCTACTCACTTCTGTGTATAAATAGACCTGGATTGCCCATGCATAAACACATTTAAGTTGTTTGCATCCGTAGTCCAGATGCCTGGGTTTAAAAGGATTTGGGGTAAATGAGGGGTAAAATGCTCACTGGGTGGTTTTGCAACAACAGTCTCATCTGTTCTTCTTGGTGTTTAACATCCTGACCCTGTCCACCACAAACTAAAACACATTCAGCCTTACTCCACCACAAATAATAAGTGTGTTTGAGTCTGTGTGATAATATCATTGTAATGTTCTCTCATATTTAAAATGCATTAATTCCCCCATTGGTATCTGTTGCCATAGAAACAAACATGAATTTCCATATGGAGGCTGGTGGATGATTGAGGGAGCATATATCAGTGCAGAAGTAATGCATTTAGCTGCGAACAAAGCATTTAACCAAGAGCTTTTGCATGGCTGCCATTTGCACTTTGAGGGTCACTGGGTCAAGAAGGAATCGGAGGATTTCTTCTGCACATGCAAAGCCATGAAACAATCTGCATATGGAAGTAGCACCAACAAAAAAGGACAACACATACTGTATGAATACTGTAACCTCTGAGCACAGTCACATCAAACTCTCCTGGTGTCCAACATGTTGGTAAATATTCATTGTTGGGGAGAGATTAAGTGGAAGTCATGACTAATACAACTGGCAGTAAGAAAGTCCCAATTTGTAAACAAAGCAGCCAGGATCAATATCAATCAGGAGTTAAACAAAAACTATTGATGATGGATAGTGTACGGATTAATGGATTGGGTTGCTTGTTCAAAAGGATGAATGGATAGATGGATGGAAAGATGGATGGATGTATTGATGACAAATCAGTCAAAGATCTCACTGTAATACATAATTGTTTACATCCAAATCTCCCGATTGCACTCTTGACTCAAACACAATAATTTCAAATCTTCTCAATTTGCCTGCGCTGTGATTAAAAACATTAACTCGATCAAAGCTAAACCCTGTGAAGACTACTTTGGTTTAAAGATGCGCGGCATAGTGCACTACACTCATGATTGCCTTGATAATTTAATCATGACAATTAAAATGACAGATTAAAATGGTGCCTATCCTCATTCCATTCTCAATGTTAATAATGCATCCACATATTTCACAGGGATGTTATCCCCTCCCCCTGTGACAGAAGCGCTCACGTTGCAGAACACTAATTGCCTGGCTCTTTTACAGCATCCACACACAAGCAAGAATAATGCATTTCACATTGCTGTAATTATTTCCTGTCTCAGCTCCAATATTTAGACCACCCATTTGTGTACACACACACACACACACACACACACACACACACACACACACACACACACACACACACACACACACACACACACACACACACACACACACACACACACACACACACAACTCTCCAAATGGTGCTTAATAATCCCAGATCCGCTAACCAATAATATATTTTATTTGCATTATTGCTTTTAAATTGAAATGGCAAATGGCCACGGAGTGCACAGATTTATTTGATTAATAAACTATCACACTTCCTCCCAGGCCTTAGATTGTTTGAAAGGAACTCAGAGTGGCAAGAGGCAGGGGATCCTTTGAAATACATTCTCAGTTTCTCTTTAAGAGTTCAAAAAGGGTGAACATGCCATAAAAAAAATCGAATTTGGCAGAAACAAATCACCTCTCCCTCCTTCTTAGTGACGAGACTGGTTATTTGGTTTCAACCATTAGATATAATATTTCACCCCAAATGTCTATATGAAACATTTGACTGCTAAGCTAAGGAACAAGTCTGCGTACAAACAAACCATGCAGCTTTTTATATTTTCTCTCATATTTCGAGATAACATATACAGCAAAAATAAAGCATTTAGACTGCTTTTTGCAAAAAACAGCATCTTACTGATAGAGATGTGTCAATGCTGGAGGCAGTACATTAAAAAGCTTCAGAAGAAACATACAACACATCTGCTGGTCCATATTTTAGAAAGGGGATTCTCTCGACTGAGAGGTGGGTAACTGGAAACATTTGAATGGAGCACAGGTCTATTGAAGCAAGAGTACCCTCCCTCATTTATTGTGTAGGAGGAGCAGATGTTAGCAGACAGCAGGCCTTAAGACTTTCTTTCCATACATTACAATAAGAAATGCACAGAAGTTGTTGGGGTTTGAAAGTAGAGAACAATTCAATAACACAAGGGACACATGCACATGCTAACACACACACACACACACACACACACACACACACACACACACACACACACACACACACACACACACACACACACACACACACACACACACACACACACACACACACACACACACACACACACACACACACACACACACACACACACACACACACATACCATGTATACATCACTTCAGGGGACATTACATTGACTTACATGCATTTCCTGGAGACTTGTCCTAACCTTAACCATAACCAACACATGCCTAACCCTAACCCTAACCCTTACCCTTACCCTTAACCTTACCCTTACCCTAATCCTAAACCTAACCAAGTCTTCACCCTAAAATTAATGATTCCCCTTATGGGGACCTCCAATTTGTCCCCATAAGGGAAGCCAGTCCCCACACGTGACTATGTAAACAGATTTAGGTCCCCATACGTATAGTAATGCTAGACCACACACACACACACACACACACACACACACACACACACACACACACACACACACACACACACACACACACACACACACACACACACACATCAATAGTATTTTGTAAGTTATTAGCTTACTGGCCAGGAAATAGTCATTACAATGCAGAAAAGTTTTGCCTGATTGAAATGCTAAAAAATAGGTCAGAGGCTTAAAGTAATTGCGTTTTATATTTGTATATGTCAGTCTTCACAACAAATGCGGGCAGTTGTTATTTTGAATCTATAGTACGTTTTCTGCACAAAAACACAAATGGATGCCCTTAGGAGACCACCCCTCGCTAGAACTCATTTACAAACACGGCAATGCCTGCCTTGGGCGAATCAATGCAGAGTTAATAGAACACAGAAATGAGGGACACAACTTCATGTTCCCATTGAGAGCCACATTGATTGTATTATGCATGACACAGGCAATACATGATTAGACAACACTGAGGCATAAACGTTAGAGAAATCAGAATAAATTAGAAGATAAAATGCCTCCTTCCTATCTAATCAGTAACCTCCAGAATATGTTTGTGCATGATGAATCAAAGTATGTCAGAGTCTGATTAGTTACATGCAGACTGCATGGGAATCCAGAATTCAAACGGAGTCTTTAGCATGCAAACCTTGCACACTAAATACTTGAGCCTCTTGCTGTGTGCTGCTATATACTGTAGAATACGGCTTGATTCTTAATTCTTTCTTTTACAACACTTTCTCCTGACAGCCTCCAAAATCATTGAGCCAGCCAACATCAAAGAAGCTGAGCACAGAACCTCTTCCACAGAGAGCCAAAACTACACGTTTGACCTACTTTCTTTCCCTCGTCAGGACAAGCTTTTCCAAATCGTCTTTTCAAAGGAACATCACAGCAAAGTGGGTCGACAACAGCTGCAACTTTAAAAGATAGATTCTGAAGCGCTAAATGCACGAGAGGCCACATCAAGTCCTTTGATTTGGAATTGACCACCCCTCTTAAATAGATTAGATTAAGAGTGTTGTCATTAACCTACACATTTTCCACCTCTCCGTCCTTTTCCTTTAATCTCCTCTCATCTTGAGCCTTAACTGATGCCCCTCTCCTATTCTTTATCTAATTATATTCTCTCTCTCTCTCTCTCTCTCTCACTGATTCCCCACCAGTTTCCTTTGTGTTGCCTCTGAGAGAGAGTTTACCACTTTGGAGCAAAACAAGAACAAGAGGCTGATTTCAAAGGGAAGTGCTGACTTGTGTTTTCAAAGCCCTAACTATTCAGGTCTAGATGTATTCCTCTCACTTGGGGATCTATTTGTATAGTGTGAGACTTGTTCATGCCGTAATAAGCACATGTGTAGAACCTGCCATTACACATTGTGCCCCACTAATTATCAACTTTGTTGACAAATTAGAAATGTGTAATCACTGGCTGATATGATATAGAGCATCAATATTTTATGTGCAATCTGTGGCAGGCATGTTAGTGTACATGCTGCTTTCAAAGTGCTTCCAATTACTCTTGTGTATTAAAAGGAGCACATGTTGGTGAAGAGGCATTGATATTCTGCCTCATTACCCAGAAGCCTTTCGATATGATGAGAAATTGAGACTAACCGTACATTTTTTCCCACATTGTTAGCAATGGTTATACAGTGCTCAGTGTGACCAATTCATATAATATAAGAAATAGCACCAAAAAGCACAACAGAGAGTACAGTCAAGTTACCCACTTTAATTAGAAATTATTTATCTAATATATCGTATTCCAATCACTTGTATATAGACTCTTATTTCACTATTTCACTTTTTTTCTATTTTTATTTTTTTATTTTCTTGCACTATTTTTTTTGTTTTATTGTGTTGCACTGCTGAAGATTTTCATCGTCATAACTACACTGTAGCTATACACGTATGACCAATAAAAGCCTTGAAACTTGTATTCAATGTTTGGCTGTGAAGCGTCCGTTGGAGAGACTGAAATGCTTTCACTCAAATCAGCTGTTCATCACTGAGTAGTGTGGGCACTGCAGATTGAATATTAAAACGTCAATATGCAAGGTGCAAATAATACATTTAACCTTGATATTTTGTGAGAGGCAGAGAGTAGCACTTGCTGCTGTCTGTTTTTCCATGTATAAACCGACGGAGTGAAGAGCTGTGGGAAATTCAGAGGCTCAGTATTTTCTGCACAGTAATCTTATTTGGGGCTGGTATTGAATGACGTGGAGGCGCTCTCCCCGGAGAGAGAGCTGCTTACAGAGATCATGTTTTGGGTTGAGCTTTTCTGTTGAAGTGGTTCTCCTCTTCACAGTTTAGCAGACAAACAAACACTAACTCACATATTCAGAGACAAAACACATGGGATTGTCCCCTGTTATGCTCCATCTCTAACGGAACCACTGAAAAATGTATTTAAAATGTAAGAGGAACCTGCCTGAAAACGTATAGAAATCATAATTTGTGCGTGCTAACCTGCTACATCTAAAGAGGAAATCTCTATCCACTGCGCCACACACCTCTACACAATCAATCATTGACCCAAGCATTTACAAACTCCTTTCTTTGCCCCTGCCAGTAAGAAAGCTCCTCAGCAGGCCAAATTGAAAGGCTCACACATGAAAATACCCCTTCAGGGGGAGCTTTCTGTTTGATTCCAGGCAGCAAGCTGCTAGGCTAACTGTTGACATTTTTCATTTTCACCTTGTCAAGCTTAAAGTGTGTGTGTAGTGGTTGATTTCACGGACACACTGGGCGACTAGGGAAGACGATGTGGGTCAGCCTGCTGGCAGCTCTGAGAGGAACTCTTTCACCAAAATCAGTATGACCACAAGGTTGTTTTCTGTTTTATAAAGAAGAAAATCCAAGTATATCAAAATACTTTTCATGTACATTATAAGATCATGTTTTCCAGATAAGTTTTTTTTTTATTAGAAGCAAACTTTCTTAACTGCTTATTGTAAAATGTTACTTAAATCTGGGTCACATGGATGTTACATTTAGTAATGACAAATGCATTTGTCCTGCAATAAAATGTGCTCAATACTAAGAAATAATTTCTTCATGAGGCATAAATGATGCCTTGTGTAGATGATCTCACTCTCACTCTATGACTGCAAACAACATGATCAACTTTAATCTTGTAATATTTATATTAATTGTGTAGAGAGAAACAAGTTAATTGCTTCGTTTATGTGAGGACTTTCATCGAAGAGAGTATTGTAGTTCTGTATTTTTCCCTGTGATGCACCACTTTCTGGAGAATTTCCATTTAGAGAGCCATTCCGTTTCCCAGTGGCTATAATACTTTAGAGGCTGTGCCTGTGCTTGTTCAATTGTACAGGGGATGCATCGAGTGCTTAAGTGTTCTCATATAGCCTCATATCTGATATTTTCATGTAAGGTCTTCTGGGTGACAGCGCCAAGGCTATCTATTTTGTATTGTTTTTACTGAAGTGTCCCTTGTTACAACACTGCCATGTATTCCTCGATGACCCCAGTCTTATTTGAAGTGGCTAAACTGTTTTCCTGAAAGGCTTTCTGGCTAACGGGCTGAGGTCCCAAGTCGTTTTTTTGTCAGATTTAATAATTTTGTCGGCGCCTGGGTCAACTGTCCGTCGGGAATACCAATGCAGTTTATTGCTGGGATTTAAAAATGTAAATGCAATTTATTTTCAGCTAACAAGACACTGGGGAGGAAAAGTATAGTGGTCTCTTCTCATTTAAATATAGACACGGTTCAGTGCTTGATTTTTCCTCCATCCAGTTGAAGCCATTGAGATGATGCTGTGTCAAAACAAAAATGGTGATTGTGCTTTACAATCTGTGACGACTTCACACTGTGCTTGTGCCCATTAGTGGTCCTTTCTGTCATCTATCTTGGAGGAATTACGTTTTTTACGTTAAAAGAAGCCAACCTTACAACTGAAAAGCTTTCTTTTCACCAATCAAAAAATTCTGACCCGTGTGAAGGCCACATACAAACTGGAGACATTTGTAACTGCTGAAATATCTTTGATTCAGGACTCGCAGGAAAAGAGCAGCGAAGTGTAGAATCTGCTCACACTGAATGAAGCACACTGCACTCCACTGGTCACACTTGCCAAATGGAAAAATCTGACAAAGGTTTACTGAAGCATTTCCTCGTTTTCTGACTATGTGGATATGGCAGATTGGTTAGTCATAGAAGTACTTTAGGATTGTTCATTCAAATCCATCCCCTCTTCAGTGAAAGACAATTCACGCATTTAGGAAGTCAGTTTGAGATACAGGGAACTTTTATATATATATATATTGTGGAAATTGATGTAAGATATTGTACCGAAGAAGTGAGGCAGCATATTTTTGGTATGTTCATTTTAATGTCACCCATCTATAGGAGGTGTATTGCCTAATGTCATCCCTAATATATGTGTGGGTATATACATTCCTGTGTTAATAGTTGAAGGAACAAAAAGTACATTTTTCCTCTTAAATATAGAGTTTTTTTTTAGAGATGTCCCGATCCGATCACGTGATCGGGGATCGGAGCCGATCACGTGATTTTCAAAAGATCGGGGATCGGGAGAAAAAAATCGGGGATCGGGATTTTTTATTTTTTTTTCATTTAATGTTACAAAACAAAAATTACCATGTTCACGTCTTAAAGTCATCCTGAGGACTTAGTTTTGGTTTAAAATTACACAACATCATGTATGTGTTGCTTTCTTTGGGCTTGTTTTCATAGACCTGGTTGCTTATTTCTCTGAAATCTGGCAACAGAGTGGGCGCAGTGTCTAATAGTAGCAGTAAGCTAACGAGAGGCTACGTTCAGCTGGTGACTCGGGAGTCGGGACAGAGAAAATGTCAGCAGTTTGGAAGTATTATAAAATTGAAAGCGAAGGCAGTGGAACAGCCAGATGCAATGTTTGCAAGACAGAGGTTCCGCGTGGTGGAAAGAACAGAGCTACGTTCAACACGACCAATCTAATACGCCACCTGAGAAACAAACACCAACAACAACACGACGAGTACACTGCGGCCACTCAGGTAACGGCACTGAAACAACCGACACTTTCAGAGACTTTCAAAAGGAAAGAGAAACTGCCCCAGAACAGTGAAAAGACCAACACAATAACAGCCAAGATAGCTGAATTATTCGTGTTGGATGACCAGCCGTTATCTGTTACCTTTTTTTCTCTTAATGCATTGCATAAAGATCGGATCGGGAAAAATCGGTATCGGCAGTTTGTCAAAATCAAATGATCGGAATCGGATCGGGAGGAGAAAAAAGTGATCGGGACATCCCTAGTTTTTTTATAGATTCCTGAAACAATGTTCCCTTTTTCTTAAAAGTAGATTAGCGCAATAGTCTTTTTCTGAAGCTATTTTTGAAGAAGGAAGATGCAGAATTAATTGTGAGTTCTGTTTTGAGTGAAAAGATTACCCCTTTGAGTGTTTTTCTTGGTTAAACCATCGATAGGCTTTGCAAATTGGGAGGGACATTTTCCCCAGATATAATTATGCGCATCCTGCAGGCCTTCCCAACACCTGTGGCTTTCATAGCGGGAAAACATATGGACTATTTTGTGATAAGCTACATAATAAGAATGTGTTTTTCTTCAAACTGAAAACTGTTTGGTTCTCTGCTGCCCGCGCTGATTCCCTGTGAGACAGCGTTTCTTGGTATCTCCCAAATTAAACTCCACCCCTTCCTGTTTGTGTGGGTATTGATAGCTTGTTTAGCTTGTTGTTCTCTCTCTCTTCTCGCGCGGCCCGGACCGGAAGGTCGGGGCAGCTCGTGAACAAGGCCAGGAGTAGGCATACTCCTGACATTACGCATATGATATGATATGGCTTTGTATGGTAATGTATTATATTTTATTGCATTATTACCTTTTATGATTAAAACAGATTTTTGTTTAACCCTCGTCCTGGTTGTTTTGAGTGTTCCTTCTTTTAAAGCAAGCTCATAGGAACGGCGCGGAGAAGTGTTACCTACTCCTTCAATATATATATATATTAGTGCTGTCAAAATTATCGCGTTAACGGCGGTAATTCATTTTTTGAATTAATTGCGTTAAAATATTTAACGCATTTAACGCATGTGCAGAATGGCCCGCCCCATACGTGCCACCAGTGGCAGCGCCAGGGTATGACTGGGGTAGGCTACACCCATACCAAGAAATGGCTTAGCCCCACCATGAAAAATGATGTTAAAGTAAGCAAAATAAAGTCTGCCAACTCGCACGGAGTAAATTGCACAGACAGCAGTTAGTAAGATTGATTTCAGTAGCCACGGTTTTGAAAACTTTTGTCACGTAGTGATCGTCTTCTCAATAGAACATCTTTGATAACGGCGTGGTGTTGTTGCAGGAAGTCCCGACGGAGAATACTCTTGCTGTAGTACAGGGTAGAGCCATATAATAGTAATAATATGGCTCTGGTACAGGGGTGCACATAACTGGTACGCAGGTTATGTGCGTCATCTGAAATGCGTACCGTCACTTGTGTCACAAAGCGCATTTGCGTACCGACGTACTTGTGAAGCTTTTCCAGAAGGCGGTTAGATCACCGGACGACACAGTCGGTCTCCGTGTGCACAGACAAGGCTGCTGTTAACGTCGGTCTGTACAACGGAACTGTGCCAAAACTACGCCAACCGGCTGCGGAGGGAGACTCCCCCCATCACTGGAGAACTGCGCTAAAACAGCTGATCACAACGTTCACAATCTGTGGTCACGAAGTACTCCACTAGCCCCCCCCCTCTGTCGACTTTCCTGAAGTACTCCACCGTTGATAGAAATCAACACGTAATGAATTAAGACCCCACGGTTTGATGATTGATAGGTGTGTGGGTTGTCTTTCATTTTGACATGCAGAAAATTTTTATAATAAATATACATACTGTATGTTAAATGGATATATCCGCCTGCTTTCATTTATCTTTCCATTCCCACAACAATATATATAAATAAATGGCATATTTTGGACATAGTTCGAATGGTGATTAATCATGATTAATTAATTTTTAAGCTGTGATTAATCTGATTAAAAATTGTAATCGTTTGACAGCCCTAATATATATATATATATATATATATAAAACCAGGATCATGTATTCACACATTTAAGAAAAAGCTAACTGAACTTTATAACTACACAATTAGCAAGAAAATGCTCTTTGTCTGTGGAGATTTTAACATTGATTTGCTGAACCCACAAGACCACAATGCAACTACAGAATTTATTTATTCTATTTATAGCAACAGTTTATATCCTACAATCACACAACCAACCAGAATAACATCGCACAGTGCTACACTCATTGACAACATATTCACAAATGTTATGGATGGGAAAGTAATAAGTGGAATATTAATAAATGACACAAGTGATCACCTACCAGTCTTTGCAACAACAGAACTGTACTAGGATAAAAAAAGACACCAGAATAGTCAAAAATAACCAGACACAAAACACCAGAGTCTGTTAATTCTCTTAAAGAAGAATTATCTAAACAAGACTGGAACAAAGTGTATGTACCAGATGTAACTGAAGCCTATGAATAATTTCTACATATAAGATACTCTGTATCTTTCTATTGTTATTACGTATAATATGTTCACTGTTTAATGCTTTTTGTACATGCTGCTGTTACAAAACAAGTTGTCAATTAAGGATCTATAAAGTCAATCTAATCTAATCTTACAGTGCACTTTGTATATTGATTGAAATGGTGGAAGGAGATGCAAGGTTGACTGAGAGGCTTATTTTTAAAACAAAAACATTTAGAATATTTTTGAATTGTCAGTCATATTGTCCTTGTGTTAGCTGACACCATTTGCTCTATAAAGATTGATTTATCATGCATTACCAACACTATCATGCTCATTATTATGCCACAAGTCTGATGCCAATCACAGCAAACAGACCATATGGCTGTTTCCTTCCTCGGTGTCTGCTGGCTGACCCCTTTATCCCACGCAGATGTCTCTGACTATGACGCTGGTCGCAGATGGAAACTGTCTTCAGCCGAGCTCCAGCTGACTTTGGCTGTCCTGCCATCACACACTGTCTCCAAGTGTAAAAGTATTACCTTTTTGTTTTTGTTTCACATTGAATCACATTTGAGCTGAAATACAGGACCTGCATCCTGCAATCATCCCTAGGATACATGTAGCCAATGTACCATCCGCGACACCTTCACATTCAGTATACACAGTCGTTTCTGATCCAATGTGAAAAAAAGACACCATATTCAGAGAGCTCACGCAGCTGCCTGCTTTTAACCTTTGAACCACAAGATGCCAGTGCTGTAGTTCCCAGTGTTCACCATGCTCGGCTGCTCAGGGGTCACAGTGTCTATCTCAGAAATCAACATGGGTGTCACTGGGATCCTGCTCCTGAATAACCTTTTGATGCTGATCAATATCTGGATCAGTCATAAGGTTTTCAGTTTTTGTGCTATAGATTTTGCATTAGTTTGGAGGATAGGGCTGGCCTCAGGCTCAGAGCGGAGGTCTTTGAATTATGTAACAATGAATATATTTAGAATGACCTGAATATCTATTTGTAGTTGCGATTTATGCTTCTCTAAGGTGTTTTGTGTATGTGTATGTTGTTTGCAAATGAGGAAAACAGTGAGACTCATATTGTTTGATCCATGATTGTGCCATCATTACATTACATTACATTGCATTTAGCTGACGCTTTTATCCAAAGCGACTTACAATAAGTACATTCGACCAGGAAGACACAACCTTGAGGAAAACAGAATCATATAAGAACATCAGGATTCAAAGAGCCAATCGTTTCAAGTGCTGCTCAACTGGCTAAGCCAGTCCTTTATTAGTATATAAGTGCTCTGTTAGCAGTTCTTTGTTAGTCATTCTATCGCTCGAAGTGGAGTCGAAAGAGATGAGTTTTCAGTCTGCGCCGGAAGGTGTGTAAGCTTTCTGCGGTCCTGATTTCAATGGGGAGCTCATTCCACCATTTTGGAGCCAGAATAGCAAACCCACGTGTTTTTGCTGATGGGAACTTGGGTCCCCCTCGCAGCGAGGGTGCAGCGAGTCGTTTGGTTGATGCAGAGCGTAGTGCACGTGCTGGGGTGTACGGTTTAACCATGTCCTGGATGTAGGAAGGGCCAGATCCATTCGCAGCATGGTACGCAAGTACCAGTGTCTTGAAGTGGATTCTAGCAGTTACCGGAAGCCAGTGGAGGGAGCGGAGGAGCGGCGTGGTGTGGGAACATTTTGGAAGGTTGAAGACCAGACGAGCCGCTGCATTCTGGATGAGCTGCAGAGGTCGGATGGCACATGCAGGTAGACCAGCCAGGAGGGAGTTGCAGTAGTCTAGGCATGAGGTGACGAGAGCCTGGACCAGAACCTGCGTCGATTTCTGGGTCAGCTGTGGGCGTATCTTCCTGATGTTGAAAAGCGTGTATCTGCAGCAGCGGGTTGTAGCAGCGATGTTTGCAGTAAACGACAGGTTGTTATCTAGGATAACACCCAGATTCCTTGCAGTCTGAGTCGGGGAAACAACAGAGGGGCCGATGTTGATAGTTAGGTCAAGAGAGGGACAATCTTTTCCCGGAAGGAAAAGCACTTCAGTTTTGTCAAGGTTGAGCTTGAGATGATGAGCGGACATCCACTGAGAGATGTCAGCTAAACAAGCAGAGATGCGTGCGACGACCTGGGTCTCTGAGCGGGGAAAGGACAGAATTAATTGGGTGTCGTCAGCGTAGCAGTGGTATGAAAAACCAGTACTATTCAGTACTTCATCACTTAGCGAATTCTATATATTATCTCTGCTGTTTCTGATATCCCTGCTGAAAAAACCAGCATAGACCAGTTTAAGATGGTTGCTGGTTTTAGCTGGTGTAGTTGGTTTACCATGCTGTTCTACCAGCAGTCTTGCTGGAATAACTGAAACAGACCCAGAAAGATAGAGAGGGCGGGACACGGGGGAACGGCGGGACACGGGGGAACGGCGGGACACGGGGGAACGGCGGGACACGGGGGAACAGCGGAATGGCGGGACACGGGGGAACGGCGAGACGGCAAGGGTTGAAACAAAGCGGTATAAAACATGGTTTTGACTGGCGCTAACGGTCGGGGAGTGAAGATCAGCTTTTCGGTGACTCCGCCCAGCGGCTGCTCTTCTGACCCCCTGATCCCACCGGAAGCGTCTGCGCTGCGCTGCGACCTCCTCCTGCGTCATAACCCACCAGGCGCATTTCAAAAAGTAGCGGAAGCGGAGCGTTGTGTGTGCAGCCTCGCAGTTGTTGGATGAACGTTCCACTTCCTGCCTGCGGCGCGGGTCTGGTGGAATAGCACCCATTGACTAGAGTGGCCGCGATCGCTAAAAACACCGCAGCCGCAGCGCAGCCGCAGCGCAGCCGCAGCGCAGCCGCAGCGCAGCCGCAGCCGCAGCGCAGGCGCTCCTGGTGGGATTAGGGGGTGAGAGGAACCGCTCTGACAGCTCTGTCTGGAAACGCGCTAAAAGTCCTTCTGAAGGTAAGCAACCAGGGTCGGCTCCAGAACAAATCGAATGGGGGGGAAATAATTTACCACGGGGGGGCACACACTGCCGTCAACAACCAACACACAAAGACCAACGCAACTTCAATTTCAAAACATGCTGTAAAGTCTCTTGTCTTTCACACACATTGCGCTGTGCACTTTCTCCCTCTCTCAATAAAAGAAACATTAAAAGAAAAAATACATGAATAAAAAGTTACAGTGCAGTTTAAGATATGAATAGTTCACACAGAAGTTCCACTTTACTGATGAACACAACAGCTCAGTTTAAATTAAAAGCAGCAACAAAAAGATAAACCACACTAAGTCAATACCCTTATATGTTAGTATGTATACAGAACATGACTAAAAATTATTCTAAGATGTAACGTTAACCCTTCATACCTCAGTCTACTTTTAAGACACTAAAATAACGTATTCCAATTTTTATTTTGTTTTCGCGCGTGGAATTATACCGGCTCTCGTTTCAGTACACATAACAACGGAACCATAGCAACGGAACTGACAGGCAACACTCTGAATCCGATTGGCTGTGACTGCATCCACTCAGAGTGCCCGATTCAGAAACGTGACTCTTACACTCTTTACGTCACAAACAAAGATGGTGGATGAGAATAGATCTATAAAACGATAAGCAATGCGCAGTGGATCGGATGAGGACGGTGTGTTGGCGTTGTTCGATAGCGGTGCGGTATGCTAATGGAAACACACGCCAAACATGCTAAATCACATCAGAAGGCATCACCCAGATTTGCCAATCACCGGAGCCCGGCAAAAGACAACAGCAGTTCAACAGCTGATCCCCGCTGTTTTTAATAAACCAATAGACATGAGAGCCGAGAGACCAAAAGAAATAACGGAAGCTTTTAGCATATTTTTTCAACGACTTTGCGCTCTTGAAACACTTTCTTATTATTTATGATGTAATATTTTCAAGACATTCTTTTTAGTTTTACATCTTGATGAAACCTTTTTGTTTGACATCAGCCATTATAGATACTATGGCCATCTGAGTGTGTGTGGTACTGTTTGTGGTTTGTTTTTAACTGTTTAATACAGTTAATTATTCAAAATGTCAGAGTTCCTTATTTTTAAACTGAAACTTGCACTACTGTTCAAAAATAAATAACAACAAACCTGGAATTATGCATTTGGGATTTTTTTGCTTTTTCTTGTTGTACCGTACCGAACCGTGACCCCCAAACCGAGGTACGAACCGAACCGTGACTTCTGTGAACCGTTACACCCCTAGTCCCCGGTGTTCCAGGGAACTCACCAAGTGTCAGAAAACACAACCCTCTCTCTTTTCCTCCATACCCAAATCTCTAAAAACAGGGCTGCAACGGATCTGATACAGACTGATCTTGAATTATTTTCTTCGTCACAGAAGTGGTGCTCCGCTTATTGGTCAATTCTCCACCTATCAGGGGAATGTGGGGTTGGGCCACGGCCGGCCATTGCGCTGGAGACGCTGTAGTACATATGCCAGGCCTGTAAGTGGCGCTGTAGTCTGCCACAAAAGCAGCGAAGAAGACTTCCCGCGCATGGTTGCCCTTCTGTTTATTCTCCGCTCTGGCTCTTTTTCTCCCTCCCAGAGGCAAGCGTTTGCTCACGCTGCTGTAATTCAATGCAATCCCTCCCTCGCTGTAATTCTCTCCGGTTAGTCCACCAGCAGATGACAAACAATCTCCTCTCCGGCTCTTCCAAGGAACGAGGGGACCGTGCGGCAGAGTTTCAGTTAGATTTTTTTTCACCGGTCAACATGTCCGTTAAAATTTAAATCTTCCGGACAAAATTAGAAAAGTGCCGGTCAGAGGTCTTCCTTGTTATTTATTGAGCTTTAAAACAAATGAATAGCGACTCTATATAATAATATAATAATAAAACACGGAGGACGGAGATCTCTTTTTCTCCCCCTCTTCTCCCCGCTGCGGCCCAGCAGCTGATCTCAAAGCACGCTCCCCTCTCCTGCAGGGGGGCGTGGTGCAGCTCACAGAATCAGCCCCCTGCAAAAACAGGGCTGGAAAGAGCAAATAGAGCGAAATGAGGCATGGCTAAAATGCAGGATCTGTTTTGTATTTTGAAAGAAAAACTATTTATATACTTTATATAGGTATGGCCCTACAATATATTGTTCAAATATAGCATGATATGTCCCCTTTAAGGTATTATTAAGGTAGGGTTAATGTTGCTCTCAAAGTGCACCAGATTGATGCTTTTAACTTCAATATTTAAAAAAAAATCTTCCCTTACAATCCTAAATCCGCCTCTGTTAATAATAATAATAATAAATCATATGAGTAGTTATAATCATACCCCTTTCGTCTCATTCGTGGACACGCCCCCAATTATGCAAATGAGCTACGTATGTCTCCCATTGGTCAATGAGCTAAGTCCCGCCTCCCATGTCCCGCCTCCCATTGTTCGATGTGTGTTAACAGGTAGGTGTGAAATGCCCCCCTGTGTAGTGCCTTTGTTGTCTAATTATTTGATGTGTTGATTAAGGCAGACTCTTTGAAGTTATGTTGTCTGGCCCCTTTCCCCTCACACCCCTTTGTTATCTAATCTAATTAGCCTTTGATGTTTTGCCCTTTGATGTGAGGTGTGATTTCACACTGGTGAAAGCCTTTGATGTTAATCTAGGTGTCTCTTTGAAGTTATGCGTGAGACTGTCTACCCGCCCCCCTCCCAGCCTCCCCCCTTTTCTCCACTTCCCCCCTTCCTGTGGCTATGAAGCCAGCAGATAGTGGGGGTGGAATTAGATGAAGATAGAAATACACTCAAACTAAATTAAAAAAAGACAGTCATTTACACTTACCAAGTCACCATTCAAAAAAGAAAAATGACCAGAGACGCCTCGAATTGGTTTTAACCAGCCTGTGACCGCCACCTGTCCGGAGCGCCAGTCAAGAAACAAATGCAGCATCGGGGCCGGGTTCAGAGTACAGCCTCTTTCTGGTCATGTGTGTTGGAGGAGGGGCTCTGTAAGGAAGTCTGAAGGAAGGGGGATATTTTCCCCCCGTTTGTGTACTTTCAAATTATAGCTCACTCGAGATGGTTTCTCCAAAATGACAGGTTTTGGATACATAAAAAGTGTATCTTACAGTTCCTTTAGTTGTAGGATTGTGAACTAATGTATAATTACTTTTATTAACTATAGGTTTGCATCCATTAAAGTGTATCTTACAGTTCCTTTGTGAGTGAATTACACACAAATCTGCAGAGTGTCACTAAAAAAGTTTTACGCAGTGACTGACATTCTGTATGGGAGTTCACACCCGAGCTGCTGCAGGGGTTGAGTATGTTTTGGCTCTCGGGGGATGGTGGGTTAAGAGACAGTTTCTTAACGAAATCTTTACACATAAATCTGCCTAATGTCTGTAAAAAAAGTCTTTAAATCAAAAAACTGCCATTAAGAGTCAGAATCCTAACGAAATCTCATCAAACAGATGGTAGTGGTCCTCTTTTATACACAAAAGTGTATCTTTTCAGTAACTTTCTCAGAGAATTTAAGCATAAATCTGGCAAATGTTCAAAACAGCCTTGTTTTTCACTGAAATACCCTCAAAATCACAAACTGACATTAAGAGAGGGGGTTAACGAAATCTACTAAAACAAAGTACTTCATTCTCTACTTTTTTCAGCTTTTATACACAAAAGTGCAGGGAAGGTAGGCAGATTTAGAACACTATCTGTGCGATGAGAAGGAAGAGGGACGGGGGAGGAAAATTCAGAGGATGAAGAAGCAGAAAACAGCCATTATTCTTCACTCTTTTGTAAAACGGACAGTTTCAAGAAAGATGAAACCGTGTTTATGCAGATATGTAAAATATCTGAAGCCCTATAAAAAAGTGACAAGTATATTGTGTGAAAATATCTCAGAAAATCGTAATATTGTTTATTAGTGATACCTGAGGATATTCTCTTTTTTATTTGTAGCGACTGTGAACTAATGTGTAATTACTTTTTTACTAACTATAAGAAAAGTCTCTCTGAAGAGGGGAAATAATAAAACAATTTTAAAAACATGATCTTTGTCTTTTTATAATTACTTTACACCACTATAAGGAAACCCAATATTAAGTTTGTGTGAGGTTGTACTAGGGATAATATTAGAATTTTGCTGTACCCATAAAGAATGTGTTTCTGCTCCATTTCACTCCATGAAGCCTCCAGCTTGTACAAGGGCTCCGCCTCCACTTAACATAACATGTCCCTCCCTCCTCACCAGATCATTTAAAAGTAAGGGGGATGGAAATAGACGAAAATAAATACGCTCAAACTAAATAACAGGCCAGTCATTTCCAATCACCAAGGCACTTTTCAAAAAAGAAAATTGGCCAAGAGAAGCATAGATATGGGTTTAATCAGCGAGACGCCTGTGACAACGTACAGCCATCAGTCCGGAGCGCCAATCAAGAAACGAATGCAATATCTGTGCAGGATTCAGACGCCTCCAGCCGAAGATCTTCATGAAGAATGGACTCTGAAAAATGGCGATGTGTGGGGTTATGTATTCAACTATATGGGAAATGAACTGCATTTCTACAATCTGAAGAATGGAGAAACGTATGGACCCCGTAGTGTTAAAGCGACACTGACCTCAACAGATTGGGCTGTGTTAACTCTGGTGTCTTCCAGAGATCTCCACGCAACCACGGGTTCGGAAGAAGTAGTGCATCAAGAAACCATAGTGGAACCAGCGGTGTACAATATATTTGCAAAGAAAAGCAAAGAAACACAGACAGCATGCAATATCAAAGAAGAGATTTCACCGCCGCCCCTCAAGGTGGAGGAAGAAGAAAGAGTTATTTCCCCGCTGCCAGAAGTGAGAACAGTCCTGACAAGCACCGTCTGGGAAACTAAAAGCGGACCATCGGGGCGATGGTATTACCGTGCAAGTCGTTTGGAGACGCGGGGGAAGGACCCCTCTGATGATTTTGTTTTGGAATATTTCAACTCGACATGCAGAGTTTTTCAGACATCTGTGCGGGTGCCTCTGACTGCTTGGCTGAAAATGATTGATGAAAAAGCTACAAAGCTTAAAGAACTTTTTTAACAGAGTCAGACATCGATGGACATTATACTGGTGAAAAAGAATCTCACCTTTACAGAGGACTCTGCCTCCCACTCAACATAACAAGTCAAACCCTCCTCACCAGATCATTTTAAACTAAGGACCCCTCAAAGAAAAACATTATGTATTCTAACTATGTAAAAAGAGTGTCGGGGTTGTCTTACGAAAATGTGTTATCTCTGTATCAAGATGATGTGTTTAAAAATGAATTTTGTGAAAAATACCAACTGTGTGAGAGACGTCATAAAGACACTCATTTTAACCACAGTGTTTGTTCTCTACAAATGTTTAAAGATTGTTACAAAATGTAAAAAATAAAAGGTATGGAGACAAAATTAATTCAGGTGACTCTGGTTTTATTAGGAAAACAAACATATAATACAAAGGGGTTAGGGGTTAAATGTAACCATCGTGGACTTAATAGTCTAACAAAATACTTTTATCTGAATACATTTGTTCTTTTTAAGAGCACTTTTTGAAATTATTTATTTATTATTTCAGTGGAACAATCCAGTTTTTGTTAACATCAACGCTTTCTTCTCTTTTTCTTGTGTTACTAAGATACTTTTAGACACACTTTGGTGTATGCAACACTTGTTCAGATAAACAAGGTTTTTTCTTTTCTGATAAACTTACATATTTTAGTTATTTTATGTTACCAAGATACTTTGAGATACACCTTGATGTAAGCAATACTTAACAAAGGGTATAATATGAAGTACTTGGTAAGGAAGGGGTTTTTCTTTAAGGGGTGCACAACTTTAGAACAGGGTAAAATATTCATTAATTTGTTGTTTTCTTTTTTGATTTTCAACATACTATATGACTTTTCCATATTTCTGACATACTATACTTTTTTGACTTTTTTTCTGTAGAATCTTGACAAAACTATTACTTGTTCTTAAATGATGACCTATTGCTGGAGATGAGATGAAAAAGCTACAACGCTTAAAGAACCTTTTTCTAAAAACTCAATTCTATAATTGACTAACCCCCATTCAACGCAATAAGCCTCACCCTCCACTCAGCAAATCATCTAAAACGAAGGACCTCACTAAGACGACCGTTGTGAACTAGCCATGGAGCAGAGAAAAGCCAAGACTCCCCCCGTGAGTTGCAGCCAGGAACAGACTCCTGGACTACCATTGGGGAAACCCGAATCTTGCAGTACTACTGCTGCTGATGCTACTCCTCGGGTCAAGAAGTCTCGGTTTAGGGACACAGTGAAATCGGAGTTGTTTCATATTCTGGAGAGGGTGCTGTATCGGTACAGAGAAGAAATATGCAAAGGATGCCGACGCAGTAACCCCGACCAGAGGCAACACGATTGTCGGAATGACATGCCCGATTTCTTCTTCAGAAACAATTACAACGCGTTAATGAAAAGACTTTGGCTCGCCGACTTCGTTGCAGTGATTGACCAGAGTCTTATTGAAAAAGGCATTTGCGAGGATAAACTGAGGATAGGACGCGCTTCGGAAGCTTTTCTGCACAAGCTTGTAAAATGCAGATGCCTCGAGGAGAGACTTGAAAATATCCATACAGAGTTGTATGGAGAAGAAGAAGACTAACAACCAGCAGTTGGATGGAGAAGAAGCCAGGGACTTGTTCGGTGCAGTGACTTTTTTGTAATGTGCATAACGGCTGTAGGTTGGTTTTGTACGCGTTTCCCCAAATCTCCACACAGTAAATCAGATATGGCAATATTAGTGTGTTATATAGAGTATACAATGAGTTGTGGTCCAGAATGTATTTGGCTTTTCCCAATATTGCGATGCCAGTTTTGCTTTTACATGAGTGATATGAGGTTTCCAGCTGATTTTGTGGTCTAAAACCACACCAAGGAACTTAATTTCATATACTCTTTCTATGTGTATGTTATCTAGTATTAATTGTATCTGTGGATTTGTTTTATGTTTTCCAAATAACATAATCTTTGTTTTGCTTATATTTAATGATAATTTGTTTGTGTCAAACCAATGTTTTACTTTAATCATTTCTGCTGTTATCACTTCCATTAGCTCTTTCAAATTGTCACCGGAACAAAAAATATTAGTGTCATCTGCAAATAAAATTAATTTCAATATATTTGATACTCTGCAAATGTCGTTGATGTATATTATGAACAGCTTTTGACCCAACACCGACCCCTGAGGTACTCCACAAGTTATGTTCATGTATTCTGATTTATGTTCACCAATTTCAACAAATTGTTGTCTGTTGCTTAAATAATCTCTCACCCAGTTTAATCCCACCCCTCTGATATCATACCGTTCCAGTTTTATCAGTAAAATATTGTGATCTATGGTGTCAAATGCTTTTTGTAAGTCTATAAATATTCCCACTGCTTATTTTTTATTGTCCATGCAGTTTGCTATTTCCTCACTTAATTCCATTAGTGCCATAGATGTTGATCTATCTTTCCTGAATCCATATTGACTGTCGTCCAAAAGCTGATGTGTTTCCATGAAACTGTGCCGCGGAAAACTGTACAAATCCCGTTTGAATAATTCCCCTCTACTCTAAAGTCGCATCTAAAACGTGATCTGATCTAGCTGTGTATATTTTGTTATTTTTGATTGTTATATTCAATCTCACTAGCTACAGGCATGTTTGAAGCTTGTAAAGGGAAGATGACAGCTCTCGCCACTCTGCTGTTCCTTAGCGCCGCCCCCCCTCCCTCCCGCTGAAATTATGAATGTAAGGTGTATAGTAATCATAGATAACACGGCAGGGTCCGTTACAGTTTGTTTTTATCTGATTTCAAATAAGAAAAGTCTTGGCTTTCAGAATATTAAACTTGTTTCGGCAAATTCAGATGATAAATACAACTTTGAAGCTTCGGCATAATTACAAGCGGAGAACGGAGTAGCTTAACGTCACAGCAGGCATAACAACAGCCGGTGTTTCTCGTGAGTGCAGTAATCCAAACTAAAATATCTTCCCTCCGTAGTATTTTGATCATTGCTCCGCTAATAATCAATCATGATGATTGATGATGAGAAATGAAGCTTAGCGCAAGTTCAATAAGGAAGACCTAACACGAGTCACTTACACGTCACTCGATGGCTCCCTTCCCCCCTCATTAAATATGAGGGCGTCACCCCTCAGCAGCCAATAGCTGCACATGCTAAATTCCTTAAATGCCTGCTCTTCCTCCCTGTCAGTTGTCATTTGCAGATGACCGCAACCCGCCTCCACCCCTCTCGCCTCCAGTCTCCTCCAGGACAAAGCTAAACCTTCCTTCTTCAGACCGGTCTCACCTACTCATCACCACCACCAGTGTCTAGACCCCGGGGATTTCATCGGAGCGGTGCTTTCCCTCCTGAATGATTATCCTGCAAACCGGGGCCTAATCGCCAAACACCATTACATTCTCCTGTTGTATTATCATGGCAATAATTTTATCCATATGACGTGTAAACAATAAATATGTAATTCTTACATCACGTCTCTCCGGTTTGAAATGATGGATTCCAGAGAAGAGAAAACTTTAAAGGCCTTTTTCTCAAAATGATGATATAACAGTCATTATATAATGTGACATATTTTGCTTAATATTTGGAGTACAAAAACAATCCTGATATCATTAGAAAGCTAGAAATCAAAATGTGTCTTCGGGTCAATGCGACTGATTTCGATGGAACAGGTCACTTTGCATTAGGTAAAATAAAGCAGGCAGACATAACAGGAAGAATATGAAAATGTATCCCAATCAAATAGGACATTGTCACATCATTCAAATGTATCCATGTAAATTACAACCAATAAAAAAGCTTAGATTTGTTTATTTGTTACGTTGTTTACTTTATTTGTTACGTTGTTCTGTGTGTGTCAGCCGTTAACCTAGAAATAATATATACACTTGCAAACATGTCAGAAGAACCAGTGCAGAAGAAAACTAAATACAGTCAATCTAAACTTAAATTTAACAACTGGAAGGTCACATCCCTGACATCCACATCTCCGGAGCCTGGACCTTCATCAATCATCGAAACAGCGAAGCCAGATTAACCCAAAAGCAGCACCTCTGCGGCCGCAGAAACTGTCAAAACCGCCGCCGCCGTCGTTGAACCGAAACAGGCTGGTTCCGACTGCATGGAGGTTTTTTGTCGGACATTGAGGCGGGTAAAGCTGTATAGCTAACTATCGGAAAAAAGGAGACCGCTAGTAGATTATTTGAGCAAAGAGAAGGTACTTCAACGCAGAATGGTAAAAAAACAGAGAGTGGTTAATTCTTTGCAAAACCACTAAACGATAGTGATAAATTGCGATGTTAACAACCTCATGATAACCTCATATTTTTTTAACTTAGGATCATACCTGTGTTTAGTCTAGAAAAAGGTAAATGTGGGCATTTCATTATAAAGTTGTGTATATTTACAGATTATTGCAAAAACTAAGAAGCTTATAAACATCAGGTTTAAAACTAAAAGAGCTTTACAAAAAAGTAACACAATTAAAGATGTTTGGAGTTTTATTTGAGTTATTCATTTACATTTTTTGTCAAAGAGATGCTGATTTGAAACCGTTGTTACATACAGTTACGGCATTTCCTGTTTCCTGTTTCCTGAGAGGGGAGTTTGTCCCAAAGCTTGCTGCTGTATTTACTCCCTCCATCTGACAGGAGGGAGCCTCATGTGTCACTCCACGGAGTTCACTCCGTCACGGAGGGGGAGTGTGTAGGTGTAGGGCGTGGTTTGGGATTGGGCCATACACAAGCACTTTTTTTGGCCCCCCCACTTCTAAAATGAATCCGGCGTGCCTGGTGGGGATGGATACTCTAGTGATCACTAGTGATGACTGGCTTCTTTTTCGTGTCCTCAGAAATAAATGTTCAGCCCTTATTAAAAAATCTAAAGCTGATTACTATCTGAGCTTAACCACTGATTGTTTTAATGACCATTCTAAGTTCTGGAAAACAATTAAATCACTTCAGAACAAGAAGGTTTCTAGTTTCCCAAAAAAACTGAAGGTCAGTGATTCTTTTATTTCAGATTCAGATGGTATGGCTAATGCTTTCAATGCTCACTTCAAAAAGGCTGGTCACATTTTTGATGAGCAAAGTCATGACTCTCTAAATGGTCGTACTCACAGCCCTAGTCAAGAGATGAACTCCCCTCTTTTTGATTTAGCTTATTTCTCAGTCTCTGAAGTCTTACAGGGTTTGCACTCAATTGATCCTAAAAAGTCTGCCGGGCCTGACGGCCTCGACCCGTTCTTTTTAAAAATTGCAGCTCAGATTATAGCACAACCAGTAACTGATATTTTTAATCTCTCCCTGTCCACTCACACATTGCCAGCTGTGTGGAAGCAAGCTCTGGTATCGCCCCTCTTGAAAGCTGGTGATCCCACAGAGTTAAATAACTATCGTCCTATCTCAAATCTTTCTGCGTTATCAAAGATTCTTGAGGCCCTAGTTTCTACTCAGCTAAAACGTTTTTTTAAATTCACACAACATCCTTAACCCTATGCAATCTGGATTCAGATCAAAGCACAGTACTGTGACCGCCAGTCTGAAAGTCTTAGACGATATTAAGGCTGCTTTGGATAACAAATCTGTATGTGTTGCATTGTTTATAGACCTGGCCAAAGCATTTGACACTGTAGATCACCACATTATGTCTAATGTTATGTTGATGTCTCGTTTCGGTCATAAGGCCATTTGCTGGTTTCAGAGTTATCTAACCGACCGTACTCAATGCGTCAGGTTGGGTGACCCTGTCACCTTGAAGAAGGGAGTTCCACAGGGCTCTATTTTGGGGCCTTTGCTCTTTTTATTATATGTAAACAATATTTGTAATCAGATGCAATTTTCTACCTATCATATGTATGCTGATGACACTATTGTATATTCATGTGCTCCTACTCTGGATATGGCCGTTTCCAATCTAAAATCTGACTTTATCACACTGCAGCATGCACTTCTTGATTCCAAACTGCTTTTGAACAGTAAGAAAACCAAAGCAATGCTTTTTGCTCCCAAGTCAGCGTCCTCTTGCTTCTCCATTGACACCCTTGATGGCGTCTCTGTTGAGTTTGTCGATACCTACAAATATCTGGGCTTTTGGTTGGACAGTAATCTCAACTTCAAACACCATATTGAAGTTCTAACTAAGAAATTGAAATTCACTCTTGGCTTCCTTTACAGACTTAAAGGGATAGTGGAAATTGAACCACAAATAGTTTCGTTTTAACTTATATACAAGCATAATTACGTACCAAAACAATCACACCTGATTAAAAAAATATAATAATTGCCTTACGCATGTTAGAAGCACTTTATTGCAGCTTCCCCGAACTTTTTTAGAAACGAAATGATGAGTCAGCCAAACCGGAAGTGAGGAAAACTCAGGAAGACGAAACAATAACAAACCACGGCGTCTATGCAGAATGAACGTGGAAGGGCAAATATACCAGACAAAGAAGAAGGATTGTACGAGGTATCCAGTGATGATAGCGAGTCAGAAACATCCTCTCGGCTTTCCTGCGAAAATGTAGTTTTAGGAACTGAATCTGAATCCGGTTCAGTAAGCGACGATGGTGAGAATATTGAGCCAGACGATGGACCATTACGTCCTTATTTGTTCGAGCCCGAGGAGATGGAGTTAGTTCACGGCATGGGCAATGGCGAGGATGACCAGGACCAGGCGCCAGATGATGCACCCCTACGCACAAATAATCTTGACTGGTAGGTTCCTAAGCATAGCTCACGCTAGGCGCTATATTATATATTGCAAAAGTTGGCATGCATGCACTGTAGGCCTATGGCTATGCGCGAGGATGACTGCATGTAGGGTACATTTCATAACATACCAGGGTCAGGTTCACATAAATTATCTTGTCACATTTATTATTGTATATGTAACAGCCTTATGGGCATTAATTACATGAATAAATGTAAATGAATTGTATACTAGCATGATATACAGCTAGAGCCAATCGGTCTTTTGACGTAGTATGGTCCTAATCCTAGGCTAGCCAGGCTGCCTGTCAAGTGTAGGCTGTACTCACAGTACTGTTAGTCTATCATGTCTATATGATGACTGTAGTGTACACATTCGACACTGTGTACCGGATTATCGGATGACGAGGCCTCCGGTCGCCTAATCGACAGGCAATAAATGGCGTTGTACACAATGGTACAGGCTAACGATGCATTAAATCAGCCAGAAAACATAATAAAATACTCGTGCCTCGTCCAATGTTTGTGCCCGTCTTCCTTTGTTTTCGTCATCACCCGAAGATTCCCGAAGTATTTCGTTTCATTGAGAGGGCGTGGTCGGGAGCAGTAAAATTGAAAATAAAATGAAACTAGGCGCATGAAATATAAAAAAATGGTTTATTATGCTTATTTTTAATTAAAATACATAAGTTAAACCCAAAATTCGCGGATTTCCACTATCCCTTTAAATGTTGTTTTTCAACTTCATCCCGTAAAAGGTTGGTCTCTGGCTTATTCCTGTCCCAGCTGGACTACGGTGATACCATTTATAGATTTGCCTGTCCCACTGTTTTGGCCAAACTTGACCCACTCTACCATGCTGCACTGCGATATATATCAAATGCACCCTATAGGACTCACCATTGCAAACTGTATAGCCTAACTGGATGGTCCTCACTTAGTATGCGTAGGATGCAGCATTGGTTTTTATTAATGTATAAAGCCATTTTAGGTAAGCTTCCACTGTACATATGTGCCAGATTTGCTCCAGTTTGTGACTCTTACAACCTCAGATCCAGTGCCTGGATACGGTTCCAGGTTCCTGCTGTGCGGACTGAGGCTGGGAAAAGGAGTCTTTTTTATTATGGTCCTTGGTCTTGGAATGACCTTCAATCACGCCTCAAACTGAGGGCACTTGTCTCAATAGCATGTTTTAAATTAAAGTTGTCTGAAGTCCTTACCACCAGCTGCTCTTGCAGTAATAAGTAGTGCACCTTTCGTACTGTCCTAATGTGCACAATGTAGTGACTGCTTTTTTATCTTTTGTTTTCTTAGTTATGTTCTCTGTATTGTATATGTTTGTGTTATGTGTTATGTGTAACGTTGCTGCCTTCTTGGCCAGGTCAGCATTGCAAATGAGATTCTATCTCAATGCTTTTATCTGGTTAAATAAAGGTTAAATAAAAATAAAATAAAATAAAATAATAGGAGGTTGGCTTCTGATGAGCGGAGGCAGCGGGAAGGGGCGTGGTGGGGCCTGATTGTTGAAGGGGGGGCCTGATTGTTGAAGGCTTTGTGAGTAATGAGGAGGACTTTGAAGTTGATTCTTTGACGGACGGGGAGCCAGTGGAGGTTCTGGAGGACGGGAGTGATGTGGTCTCGGGAGCGGGTGTGGGTGAGGAGGCGGGCAGCAGAGTTCTGGATATGTTGGAGTTTATTGAGGAGGTTGGATGGTATGCCGTAGAGCAGTGGTTCCCAACCTTTTTTGTCTTGTTTACCCCCTGAGCCTTTTGTCATACCATGAGTACCCCCTCACTCATACGTGCTGATGATCCTTCACAAGTAGAACGTAACTGATTATTGAATGAAAATAACTTTATTTCATCTCCTTAATTTGAACATCTAATTCTCAGGCATTTTCTTAATTTTAACTTAAATCCAGGGTTCGTACGGGTGCTTGAAATCCTTGAAAATGCTTGAAATTTGACGTGGTGTTTTCAAGGTTGGGAAAGTGCTTGTATTTTGGGAATGGTGCTTGAAATTGAGATAAAGTGCTTGAAAATGTAAATGCTTTACTTTTACAATAAATTGCTGTCTGACTGAATAGTTCGCTTTTTAGATTAAAAGAAAAGAATTGCTTCGCTTCTACATAAAACAGCTCCGCCGCACACTTTTTTTGTGTTGATAGTTTTTACATATCCACTGTTATTTGATGTTTGTTTAAAATGTTGTTTGGGGTGAAATTGTTAAAAATAAAACGTTTATTAAACTTGTGGTCAGTGATTTATTGTCTGTGAAATGTGCATTTTACCTCAGTGCAACAGTCAGTCTCTGCTTGGGTTCAATGGAAGCTCTGTAATTTGTGGATTGTCTGGTCAGTTCAGGGCCCAGGAGGGACAGAAGTTCATCCATCTGCTCTGCACTCATCCGAAAATATCGATGATGTCGTTGGCTGTCCAGCCTCAGCTCAGCCACGAGGTGATGAACATCACCTTGTTGTCTCCTTTGCTGGTTGAGGGGTGCACCCAAAACCGGCTCCTTCTCCTCCCCCCATCCCCCCTTTCAAGTAGGAGAATACATTCCAGTGTTCTCCTCCGGTTTACAGGCACTGTAAATTATATATATATATATAATAATTATGATGATGAATGCATTTGTTTACCT
>NC_047509.1:21725534-21728034 GCF_902827115.2 Pseudochaenichthys georgianus
ACAGTGGAAGATGCTCGCAACATCTGCTTGGGTTTTCAAGACAGTAACACAGGGTTACAGGCTCCAATTCGCTGTCACCCCCCCTCGTTTCTCGGGCATTTTGTATTCACAAGCTCGAGGAGAGTCAGCCCATATTCTAGAGAGAGAGATCCTCTCACTTCTAGAAAAGAGAGCTATATCTGTTGTACCTGCCGAGCAGAGTCAGAGTGGTTTTTATTCCAAGTACTTCCTCGTCCCCAAACGAGGAGGGAACGGAATCCGGCCAATACTGGATTTGAGGGTTCTGAACAGATATCTAAAAAGATATAAATTCAGAATGCTCACTCACACATCTCTGCTGCGTCTCGTGCGACAAGATGATTGGTTTACATCAGTCGACCTGAAAGATGCGTATTTCCACGTCCCAGTATATTATCCACACAGGAAATATCTGAGATTCGCATTTCAGGGGATCTGTTACGAATACAGAGTACTTCCCTTCGGCCTGTCTCTCAGTCCAAGAGTGTTTGTACGATGTACGGAAGCCGCGATAGCCCCGTTAAGACAACAGGGTATTCGCCTGGCAACCTACCTGGACGACTGGCTGCTTCTCGCACAGTCGGAGCACGAGGCTATTACGCAGACAAATGTTCTCGTAAAGCACCTGCTCAACCTGGGGTTCATAATAAACACAGAGAAGAGCATGTTGTGCCCCGCGCAGACTGCACTGTTCCTGGGTTTACACCTGAACTCGGTGCCCTTTTCAGTTCGCCTGTCAGCGGAAAGAGTGAAAGCTTTCAGAGCTTGTCTCGCTTTATTCCAGCGTCGCAAACATGTTCTCTTCAGAACATGCCTGCGGTTGCTGGGGCTCATGGCGTCAGCCATCCTGGTCGTACGACTAGGACGCTTACACATGAGGGAGTTTCAGCGCTGGGTGGCCACCCTAAAACTAAACCCCGCGCGTCATGGCGCGCGGAGGGTAATGGTTACTGTGAAATGCGTAACGGCACTGCGCCACTGGCTGCACCCGACTTTTCTAGTACGGGGCGTGCCTATGGGTGCTGTCCTTTCACGGAGGGTGGTCACCACAGACGCATGTCTGACAGGTTGGGGAGGTATTTATGAAGGCCGCTCGGTGAGGGGTCTCTGGAGTAGAGACCTCCAGCGGGCACACATAAATTACCTGGAGCTTTTAGCGGTGTTCCTCACCCTAAAGCACTTCCTGCCTTTTCTCAGAGGACACCACGTCCTCGTGAGGACAGACAATACGACGACAATATCGTATATAAACCGCCAGGGGGGTTTGCGTTCTCTCCAGTTACACATGCTGGCACGCAAACTGATCCTATGGAGCAGCGGGCGTCTCCTCTCCCTGAGAGCGACGCACGTACCGGGTGTGTCGAACCTCGGGGCTGACCTACTGTCCAGAGGTACACCACTTTATGCAGACTGGACTTTACATCCAAGGATTGTGAGCCAGCTGTGGGTGCGTTATGGCAGAGCCACGGTGGATCTGTTCGCATCAAGAAAAAATGCTCAGTGTCAGCTGTTCTTTTCGATGCGCGACCTAAACGCACCGTTAGGCGTGGACGCACTCGCACACGTTTGGCCTTCGGGCCTTCTGTACGCGTTCCCACCCTTGGCTTTGATTCCCCAGACTCTGGCAAGAGTGAGGGAACAATGCCACACACTTATTCTGATAGCTCCGCACTGGCCAGCTATGTACTGGCTGGCGGAGATTTATCAGCTGCTGTGCGGGCAGCCATGGCAGCTCCCGCTACACAGGGGCATACTGTCCCAGGCGGGGGGTGAGATTTTTCACCCACACCCAGAGCGCTTGGCCTTATGGGCCTGGCCCGTGAGTGGTACAACCTGAATATAGTGAGACTCCCTCATAGGGTGTTAACACTATTCAGAGTGCGAGAGATTCCTACTGCACTGTCTGTACATGTACCCAATGGATATTGAGATATTTCCTCAGCCACTGGGTCCCTACGGGGAACAGCAGCGGGATTTTCTGTGTCCAGTTTGTGCTTACGCACCTGTATGGACAGATCAGGGGTGTTTGTCATAATGACCAACTCCTGGTGTCCTGGGCTAACCCTTAAAGGGGGGCAAGCCGGTTACTAAGCAACGGTTCTCCCACTGTCGTGTGGAGGCTATTGCTTTGAGACCCTTGTGAGTCAGAGTTGCAGGCACCTTCGGGTCCGCGAGCTCTTTCAAATCAGGGTCTGGCTGCATCCTGGGCTCTGTCCAGGATGTCTCCCATCCAAGACATCTGTGCAGCGGCAAGCGGGTCTTCGCCGCTCACTGTTGTCTGCTTTTACAGGCTGGACGTCTCCGCTCCAAGCGTGGCCCGAGCAGTGCTGGGCACCTTGTTGAGTCGGGACTCCACCTGTTAAATTCTGGTTGATCGGTGATCTTCGAGATAAGCTCGTCTGGCAATACGGGAGCTACAATATCCCATAGTGAGACATCGAACGGAGTGTTATGAATGAGAACTATAGGTTACTTACGTAAC
>NC_047509.1:23437648-23537648 GCF_902827115.2 Pseudochaenichthys georgianus
AGAGGACAGGACAGTTTAACATCGCCCAGCTGCAAATTCATCTGATGATTTGAGTCAGGAGTGTGAACAGTATGGTAGAGATGCGTGGGAGGTTGTCTGGCTCCATGAAGTTCCTTAACAAAAGCCTCACGTTCGAAGGACTTTGAATTAGAAAGTTATGGAGGAAACATTTGACGGGAGAGATGATTTGCAGGGGATATTATTGTTTGGCTCACTTTTCTTGTGCAGCCTCTGAATTAGCCCTTTTATCACAATTAATTAAGCTTGCCTATAGGAGATGTTCCATCTTGAGCTCATCCACACAGGATACATAAGTCAAAGCAGCAGGATATATGTCCTTTTTATTGGCTTACTTGATCTCGGAAGCATCTGTAGTGGGGGGAAGCTGTCTCTGCGGTGCGACTTTGTGGAAGAGTCTTTGCCATCACTCACGTTGAATGCTTCTTTTATGACTCGTTTTGTTAAAAACCTCTTTTTTTAATGCAAGGTATCAGGAGTTATGGCCTGTCTATGCAAATTAGGAAATGTTGACAGTTTGTTATTCATGTCATCGCCTTTTTAAACACTTAAAGGCAATAAATTCCACCGTGACAGGCTACTCCGAAATTGCCACTAAATATTATTAAATATTTTAACAAGTTCCTTGTAAATATGCCTTAAATGTTTGAACGATGGGCAGGAAGAAAAATGGCTTTGCATCAACTTATTAGAGGCTATAAAAGTGGCAGTGATTTATCATAGATGTGGAGCAACTCAGGCCATCTTTTGTTTTGTTTTGCGTATTCTGTTGGCTTGCTTTGTCCTGATGTGTGCGCATCAAGGAGAGAAGCATCATGTTAAAAGCCTGCAGTCTCACAAGTCATGACAGTGTAGGCATCATATATTGTTGTGCCTATGGTGCTTGAAAGGCATTGATTCATGACGACAGCATTTTAAAGTTTTAAAGCTTCTCGTACCCATTTACAGTTTTACATTTGGTGATATCACGGGTAAGTGTGTTCATCAAGAAATCTAGCTTATTTGATGCACAGATTTGATATAAACCTGTATGTCTGAGATAAGTGTTAATATTGTCAGCATTTAGCTATTGTATTTGTTTCTTACACATTTAAAAGACCACATTTTCAAAGGTTAAATGTAAAATCTGTATATTCTAATATCTATTGAAATAATCTCAATTGTTTTGCAGAAGCGAATGTCGTCTGTCTCTGCCTGTCTGACTATCTGTAGCACTGTAATGCCCTGTGACACCGATCACAGAGAGCTTGTCATCCTTCAGTATCATCCAGAGTTCTGCTTGGCTGTATTACTGTCCGTGACAATGATGGTGTTGGTTTGATGCGAGTCAGAACAATCCTGTCTGCCGTGTTACTTCTAGATGTATAACAATCAATACTTTTCTCTGATAACGTTAGTCTCAAATCTCTTTAATTACAAAGTCAAGCTCCAAAGAGAAACTGAACTCTCTAAATATAGTGTGAGATGTGACAGTCTTGTGGTTTGTGGTGCACCTTCCCGTCGGTCAGGGCTGGGAATTGAGTACAAGATCAGGGTCATTCAGAGTAACACCACCGTCTCCCAGAGGATTTATGTTTTACACCGGCAGTACGCAGATTCCTCCATCAGCCACATTCCAGCTTTTAGATTCAGAAGTCAACTCTTTTTCCTGACTACCCTATCATTTTGTGACTTCGAGTGGTTTCTTAATTTATTGCACTTCAATTAAGATCAAGTTCAACTCCATGTTCTTTATGAACTCTTAAGAGAGTAAATGATGTTGGCCAGCAGCCGCAAAGACATAAAAGAAAGAAAGAGGGAATTCACCACTTTGCACAATTACAAGACACACACATGTATGAAAACAATCTCTTATAAAAAAGTGCTGACTGTGCTGTTACCTTGTTTGAATACGTACTCTCATAGACAGAGAGATGAATGGATATCAAAAAAGCTCGGTGCATATGCCTGGGCTTTTTCATAGCATGGGTTTTCAATGTTTGCTCTTTTGTCACACATTGTACTGTATGCAGACCTGCCTGGCACCTGTTACCTTACATGTGTTGGAAGCTGCTTCATGTCTTCAATGCGCCAGAGATACACAGCAGGCACAAGGAAAGAACTCTGCACAACTGGTCCTGGTCACAAATAAAAGGATATGACATCCATTTTTTAAGGTGCATAAACTATTACCCTAAATATATATGTTTTATGCTTTAATTGCACTGCAACATTTTAGTTCTGGGGTCTGATGATATGGAGTGGCTTTCTAGACGTCTTGATCAGTGATTAGGTTTGTTAGAGTTAAAAAGTATTCTTGTATATCCCCTTCTTTTAGGTGCACAAAAGGTAGTCATGTAATCCAGAAACCCCGCTCCGTTTGGTTAGATGCCTCTTCAGTATTCTACAATTCTCAGTGCTGTCCGTGCACATCACTCTTACTGGTTAGTGTGACGTGACGGCTGCTATGTCAGCAAACGGCACATCTTTGTTCCCCTCTCCGGAGCCCTCTGTGAGTTTTCCCTGGGGTTGGCAGAATACTAGTGCCCCCTTGTCTGACTGGCTATAACCTTGCCACCAGCTTGTGTGTGTGTGTGCGTGTGTGTGTTTTTTCTAACTCTAAAGACTTGAACAATGATGACTCAAGCCACGCAGAGGACACCTCAGGGAAAATACAGTGGAAATAAAAATAACAAGTGGATTTTTGACTGTAGTCAGTTGTGAGAGGAGGAACGCTGGCACTCAACTAAAAGCCTGAGCAGATTCTGCCCCCCCGGTTCATTAGATTAGGCTGTCTCGTGTTCAGGAAGTGCTGAAAGGCACTGCCGATTGTATCTACACAAAATGCTGTCCTTACGTCCAGAGACAGTTGCCAGTCCCAGTCTTTGAAATTCCAAAGTAGTTCTCTATCCAGTTAAGGAGTGATATGTGTGTGTCCTTGTGGCCCTCCTGCTGAGGGTTCTTATTAGAGGGGTTAAGTATGGAGATGCCTGTGTTGATATTTCTGCGGTTGCTCATCTGCGCACCGCACATGAATTTCTCTAAATTATTTATTTTCCTGACACCACCATATGGTGCTGTAACTTGTTTGTCTTGGAGCATACTGGAGAAATGCAAGACCGAGGCTGGATTACTTCTTGTGTGTATACATACGAGACCCTCTTCAAACAATGCCTGTTTTTTGTTATTTATATTGCTGGCTTGGCTTTGTTGATGCAATTCTATGCAACCCTCGACATGAGTTCTCGTCTCATCTACGTGAGAGCAAAGAGATAATAAACATAATTGGGCCGAAATGTGGAGATGTTTTAAAGAGATGCACCGGGGCCTCTGCCATGGGTCTGCCGTTGATGGGCCAACTGAATAAGAAGCTTGAAGGGCCCTGCAAAAATGGGGTCCTGATCTTCTTTGAAATGCCACAATTAATTGCTATGCGTTGTCCCCAATGCATGGATGATTAAATGTGCTCCTAAACTGCCCTGATTTGTGGGGGCACCTTGCCGATTTTATTTGCCACTGTTAACATTTTCATCCCTGCATTATGCATGGTGCTGTGGGGCAAGGAAGTGCTGCAAACAAATGGCCTGAGGGATCGGCGTAAACACAGCGCGTCATAAGGGGGAGAAGACTAACAGTTCAGCACCTCCTCCCTCAGCCGGTCTTTTTCTGACAAACTAGACAGCCCCTCTGCAGCTCCGCTGTAGCTAAGCAGAGAAATACAGCGTACTAATCAATGTCAGTTACCTCAGGTATTCAACAATGTTGACTGTATATTTATACAGAGAATGTAAGTACTCGGTCGGGGTTTGATAAAAGGCACTATGCTCATCTGTATCTTTATTAATCAACATTGAATGCATGTCATGATAGAATATTTCTATCCGACTAATTGAATATGATTTATCCTCCTTCAGCATGTATAGGTTGAGGTCACTTACACTAGTTAAGGCTGACAGCCAAAGCAATGTGGTGCTGGTTCCTTTGTGTTTAGGGATTTTAATTCCTCATTGCAATAATCAGTGACTGATGGGAGCCCTAGTACTTTATGAAGGCATGCCAAATGACATGTGCTCTCTTTTGAACATGAAACGCTCAGAGTAGAAATATGAATTTTCACATTAGAGGCACACTAACTCTCTGATTAGGATTTACTTGATCTGGGATCTTGGCTGTTAGAAGTGCGGCGCTCCACACTTGGCCTGCCCGAGTTGTCAGCTGTCATGGCGTTGGCCCAGGGCCTTACACTTGGCAGGTCTCCACCCTCTCACCTCCGGCTGACAAAGAAAATACAGGCAAACAACGTGCAAACACTGGACAGCTATGTACAATATAACTCCATGTGGACACAAATGTGGATCGTCAAAATGATGGTTCTTTTCACAATGATAGTGGGCTGTTTTGATCTTCATTTGAAGTCATAAACCAGCCCATGCTTTCAAGTTCTCACAAGTGGATGCAGCTTTTCCAACCCAGCCCCTTGCTATCAAAATGCTCTGCATGGCATTAACAGTAACTAATGCACTCAATGGAAAGAGGGCAGATATTGTTTTTTATGACCTGACCTTTAAAACATTATTATTTTTTTGATGAATAACTGTTTACTCTGAATGCAAGCATTAGGCAAGTTTCCTCAAGGTTTGCAGTCATTGCCCCTGACACAAATGGCAACAACAAAAACATCTCATCCTGTTCACAGGCGAACTGAAGCGAGCTGTCAGTGGATATGGAAAGTCTGTTTTAGTGGACTGGAGAGTAGTGTTAAATAGGTGGCAACCAGTTCATTAGGATGCCTCTCAGAGCATGAAACATGACCTTTTCCCTTGTAATTGTAGTCTGAGTTCATAGATAGTTGACTGGAGGCAGAGCAGTACTGTATGTTGACAAGGATCACTGGAAACAATTAGCATTGCATCCCACCACTCGGTCTGTTAACAGTCTTTTTTCACACCTTCCTGCTTAAACGCCAGTCTGATTTGATTTCATGTGACGGATACGTTTAATCTCAAGCATAAATATACATA
Organism: Pseudochaenichthys georgianus; assembly: GCF_902827115.2. NCBI lineage: Eukaryota > Metazoa > Chordata > Actinopteri > Perciformes > Channichthyidae > Pseudochaenichthys > Pseudochaenichthys georgianus. The sequence goes on from NC_047509.1 coordinate 23,442,667, forward strand.
AAGTAATTTACATGTGCATTGAACTGCAACTACGTTATGCGTTATTCTCATGTATCACAATATGTCGTCAAAAAGGGTATTGTTACAAAGTGATGCAATATTCTCGTGCAGCGTAGACCTTGGTATTCTGCATTTTAGTTTATCAGACGTTTTCCTTTGGTAAGATGTTCTTCCAACTATTAACACCAAAAGGAAGATATGTTATTGGTCAGAGCATTTAAACAACACCTTGACTTCAGCAGAAATGCCCTATCACGCAATGTTAACAAACTTGAAACATCATTTGTGTATCCGCCCCATGATTTGGATACACTCCTTTTTTACGTGTTGTTTCTTGGCCCATGCTATGCCCTTCCACCAAGCTTCATGAATATTGTTATTTCAGTAATTTTACTAACAGACAAACAAATAAACTAGCTAATCAAACTGCGCTGGGAGTCTGTTACTAAAGTGGCTAGTTGGTGTGACAGATTGATGTCAGATACATGTAAAGGCACAATTTACGATAAACATATTATCAAAATGGAAGACCTTCTAAGAAGAGTCAGGAGACAACATTAGAACCTGCTTTCACTGACATACTGTAAAGATTTGTTGATCTAGTTTCAAACAATTTGTGCTTTCTAATGCTGTTAAAGGGTTTTTTAAATCCGATGTGAAGGAATCATTTCGTGGATATGCTTCAAAATAAATTATTGAATTATAATCGAATAGACCTGTAATTCATGTAGCCAAACTACATAATGGTCTATCTACATGGTAGCAGGGGCGGATCAACGGGGGGGGGGCAAGGGGGGGCAGATCACACAGACCACGGCTCACAGAGAGATGAGAGCTGTCCCAGCACCTGAAGGTGGATCAGCTTCCCCTGGGAGCATTTCCCCTTCGACTAGTTTTGTTTTTACTAAAGACGAGAGCTTGAAACTAAATATTAATAAAACGCTGCCGTTTGAATCGATAGCGTTTAACAGACGGTCGCTGTTTGGGGCGTTACGTTACAAAATACTACACAGACAGCGCTAGCTGGGAGATCGATCACTTTATTTGCTAAACTATGCGGTACTATTAAATCCACGTAAATTACACATCACAGCAATGAGGCCAGATAACTTAAACCATACATCCTTTACCGTCAAACTGGGTCTAAACACAGCTGCCTGTGTGCGTTTGATACATATTTTCTGATTTTATATTTACTATAGGCTACTTATCAGCTACATGGCCCTATCGTGCAAAGTTATACAAGCATTTGTACCAGTGCTTTTCACAAGTAGACTCTTGCAGGCCAGAGTAGTTGGAGTGATTCAACAACAACAAAAATACATATCTGAGAAGTGGTCAGGAAGAACAGAAAGAGGAAAAGGAAAATAGAGCACAGTGAAGAGACCAGGAGGGTCAGAGCAGGAGAAAGCCAGGAGGAGATGAGGACATTAGTGAAGAAGAAGACATTTATGTGAGGAATAAAGATGAGGTGTCAGAAAGAGGGACAGAGGCAGGGATCAGGAGGCAGATGAAACTCCAGCTGGACCACATGGTATGTTTTTAATCTTCTTGCATCCATTACAGCAGCACAATCTAGCGGCTCTTAGTATTGACAAATATTTATTGAAATGTGTTGCTGCACAGGTCACCTTTAGCTCTCTTAAGAGATGGGTGATGTCATTTGTGTACTTATTATAACTTAGTACTTTTACTGTACTTATAGAATCGGGTGCCTTTTGGATCATTACATTTTTGAAAAATGAAACCAAAATGTTTGCATTTTTTATCAGAACATCTGGTAGTGGACTACTTAAACCTTTGAGAAAACACATTTTCCCACCTCAGGCACAACATATAAATAATTACTAGGAATTTCCTTGAAATGTTTTGACATGGTTGAATGTAGGGATGCTCCGATCGATCGGTCACCGATCGAGATCGGCCGATACTCACTCTCCGCCGATCGCGAGAGCCGATCGCATGACGTAAAATACATGACACTTTTCTCTGTGTGCGGCAAAACAAGCTTGCCAAAATGGCTTCACCGGTCTGGCAGTATTTTAAGGTGTCCGAAAAAGACAGTAAAATAGCGGAATGCAACGTGTGTGAAGCAGAAATCCTGCAGCTCCGCCCGCCGGACCGGTGAGCGGAGCGAAACACACAAGAGTTAGACCTAACAAACACACTTAGCAATTGTATCTACCTCTGGAACAAGCTAAACGCTAGTTATAAATATATTTATTCTTCGGGTCACTCATTACTGGATCAGTGAGCTGCGTGAGATATTGACAGGCTGTCAGGAGAGGGAGAGAGGGAGAGAGGAAAAGAGAGCGCTTCCGCTCAACTCTCCCGCGTTATTATCCAAAGTGAATGTAAACTGGAATAATGTACATCATTTGAATGTAATAATTAAGTTGATTGTTGTTTGTGGAAGCTCCAGTGAATGAGCCCATTAACTGAGTTTTAAACATCACTTTAAATGGAAGATTTAACGTGATGTTTAAATCTTCCATTTAGGCCCCGCCCACTCGATCGGATCGGCGATCGGTATCGGCCGATACTGATTCCGGCGATCGGCCCCAAAATTGGCGATCGGAGCATCCCTAGTTGAATGTGACAGGGTTGAAAAGTAGCCATGAGACCTTGTTTAGCTAATATATGGCACCACATGGAAGTTAAGGACATTACAAAATTGTAATATTTAGCAAAACTATTTTTATTTTTTTATTTCTTCGGAAGACTTTTGTGATGTCATTCCCTCAATGTCAATGTCAATCCCTCAATTTGTTATATCTGTAAAGCGTCTTTGAGCACCTGTAAAAGCGCTAACAAATTAAATCTATTATTATTATTATTATTAATGCAGATGACACATGGACTGATCCATTATTTTAATAGGAGGGTAAATGGTATGGCGTGAAGGGGTTGAAACAAACTGAGGGACGTGTGTCAATATTGCAATTTCATAGATAATTCAAGTATTCGTTCTTTGTTCAGTTAAAGTTGACAAGCATATGATTATATTAGCAGCAACATTTTGGGATAATTGGCTATTTTGATTTGTTTAATATTCAATGAATATGTAATGATGCTTAGTGAGGACATGCACATATGTCTGTTGTCTACTACTAAGACAACCAATTTTTTAAAAACTATATATATTTAGTTTTACACTGTAATGCAAAACAACCCGTTCCATTAATTCATTGCTTTAAAATACATTTTGTAGTTTCCTTTCATTTAAAATTGCTGAAGTAAGCTTGGGGGACTCAAAGGGCACCCGATTCATAGAATCACTATATTTTTGTTTGTTTGTCTGAACACCTTGTTTCTCTTGTGCATTAAGAACACTTGTGCTAGGGCATGATTTAACAATAAATAGGTTATATACAGTATAAAATACCACGTACTGTCCGCCCTCCCATGCCACCCTGGCATGACCTATTGCCCCCCTTTGCCACCCCATGTAAAATGTTCTAGAACCGCCACTGCATGGTAGTGATATCTTTGTGCAATTGGTAATACCATTTCTTCCTGTAATGATGCATAGTTTTCCACAGTTTATTATGGCAATTCATGGATTTTTCTGAATTACTTTATCATTAACAGTTAAGGAACAATGGTTTGCATACGTCTTGCAGCCGGCATGTAACTCCTGAGACTTCTCTTGCCTATGTTTAGTTAATTAATTCCATTGAAAGAGATGCAATGAACCGGACTAGTATGTCTTTTCAACATGCTCATCTCAATCTGACATTAATGTAAACCTAGAGTCTTATGGGAGTGCCGTGTATTTATGACACTGGTGGAGAGCATCAAAAATGTTTTAGTCAATATTTATGTACAGCTTTGGTTTGGCGATGTATGTTGCCATATTCAGCCGAGGTTATGGCTAGGACACCATTAATATATGAAACCGTTTTGGATCGTGTTTCTTTTTTGAATCTTCATTGCTGTCATCATCAGAAACGTCCCTCCTTCTCTGCGGTGTTTTGATAAGGCAAATGCGGTTGAAGAGAGCAAATATTTAAGGTATCTGCAAATGTGATGCACATCTGTCAAACAGCCCAAGGGTGAAAACAAGCGCATAACAAGGCAACAAATGCTGATCCGGGACTTCTCTGCGGCAAAATAAAATATGGCTCAAGTTTTCATTAAGGTGCTATTGATTAGCTTTTCCTGGCAATGAATTATGGACAACATTAAATAAAAGGGAAAATATTTTTATGACTTTGCTGAGGCCATGCCAGATCCCCCTTTTGCCTCTTGTATGCTCGCCCTGACAGGCATTTTGTTTTCTCTCAAATTCTTGTGGCTTTTGTGAGACTTAGACTAAGTTAAACAAAGGTATTTCCCTCACTAGCTTTCCCATTTTGTAGTTGTGTAAAATGATAAGGAAGACTTGGACATTTTCACTTTTGTTAAATCTTGTTTGATGTTGAAGGAATAAATCCCAATTTCAGACACTCCCCCTTGTAATGACTACTTTTAAAGGAAGAAATGAAAGACAATCTTGCAGTGTTATCCAAGTTGGTGCTCTCTGCTTGTATACAGAGTATATTCCAATAATATATTGTTGGCACTGCTTATGAAATTGAAGATTCTTTGGTGCTAGTCTTGATGAAGCCACCTGGATTAGTGACTTTTCTTCTATGTATCCTTAATGACTTATTTAAAAAAAATGACATGCGCATTATTGCTGCTGTGAGTGTTCATGTTACTGTACAACATCATACTGTACATGTATCTGCTTCCCCAAACTACAGCATCACAGCTTCTGCCTCTTTAGAATTGTGCACATATTCCTTATTCACTTAAGGCTTCTGTTGACCAGGAAGAATTAAATAAACCACATTTTAAATTCTAACAAAATGAAATGTTCTTGAAAACAAACAAACAAAAATACCTTTTTGCAATTTTCTTCATGATTATATTCTCGGGGAAACACTAGACATAGAACTGAAAACAAACAAAATATTTTGGTCTGATATGCACACCTTTTTTATAGGAGCAACTGCAATCATCCCCATTCAGCCTAAATCATCTTGGCATTAGTTCTGACTTTACTATAGGACTGAACTCAACTGACTTTAGGCGTGAACAATTTTTATAAGAATAATAAATCTCCTTGCCGATTGCCGTTAAAAAAAGTTGTACCTGTTTGTCCTGTTTTGTGTTCTTGAACACATTGTGTCTTCCCACATATAAATGGTCTGTTTTCTTAGATACGACAAGTTGCAGTGCCAGTTTTCTCAACTGGAACATATTTTTTAAAGTTGTGACACATTGAAAGATAAAAAAGTATTTAATTGTCCTTAATGATATTAAAACAAGTGTATTATACACTTCTATTTGACCCAGTTGAGATTTTCTAAAAGTGTTGCCCATGCAAGCTTTATTAAGTCAGGCTTTTTGTGAAGTGGAGTCATTTTCTAGGCATTTCTCAGAATGAGCATTCCATGCATACTGTATGCTTGGTTTCAGAAGACACAAAAGTATTTCCTTGACATTTGCGTCACCAAAAAGTGTTTTCCGAGAAATGCAACCGCACCTACTGTACAGTACAAGTCTTTGCAGTAAACGCCGTTTGAGCTTTCATGTAATGTATGTTCTTTTTACTCTGGCATTCATAGGAAGGGCAGCATTTCAAAAATACCACACGTCACCACCATAACATTGTGTTCCTTTTTTTTAAGTCGGGAAACTAGTTTCTCAAAGAAAATAACTGAAAAAAAAATGTCATAACAGAGTTCAATTTTACAAAGTTACATTTGTAAAGTACTGACATAAATATTGACATAAAGTGGAGAATGATTAGCCTTTTCACGGATCATAAGTCATCGTTATTAATTTAAATGAAGTTGGCTCGACAGTGAAGTTATCCCAGCTTGTCAGTTTGTTACCTGTAACACATATTTAAAGGTGATTACATGTAAGGCCTGCCTCAACTTTTTACTTCAAGTCACTTGAAGCTAGTCCTCAGTTTCAAAAGAAATGTTTCATGTATTAAGCGTGCAACGCACAGCAGTGGAGTAAGAGCTCAAGGATTTGAAGGTAAGTTTTTAAACAGACAACTATTCTTTTGTTTGAGATAATTTACAAAGTAAAAGGCTTTGCAATCTGACTTTGGTAGTTCATTAAGTTGCCACCTAATGACAACCAGGAAATGACAAATCGGGTATAAACTGTAGTGCATAGTTAATAGAAAAGGTTTTAGATGTGACAGTGCTTTATAAAGAATGCCATGACTGCTAGCTGCTCTTCCGTGTTCAGACTGCAGGCACTTAGTGCACCAGGTGTTCTGCCCAAGATTTTTCCACGAGACAAATGGAAAAGTGCCATATCCTTTAAATATCCCATTAATATGTCTTATAAGACTCACTGCAACTGAGCACCAAAAGCTCAATTTTATTGCAGTTTCTTGTCTTTGTCATGCATAGCTTCCAGTTTACGTTTCCAGGTAATTATAGAGCTATGCACACTAGAGTGGCATAAATTAGCACTTTGCGGGAAGAATCAGTTGGCTGGATGCCCATCAGTGCCTGTATGGTACACATGCCTGTAAAAGGCACCCAAAGTGTGCGTCAACATTTTAATAGAGGAAGTGTCTTCGCTCTGCATGACTTTAATTCAACACTGAATGAAAAGGTATAACCTAACCTACATTATATTTTGGCAATGTTAATGAACAAGTCTGCCTGAAAACTGAGACAGCTTTGTTCCATTATCTCTTCTGATTTCATACCAAAGATGTTGGTGATATTGTGCTTTTAAAAACAGACCAGAGAAACTTAACGTGAGACAGGACTGAGAAGACACATTTTTGTCGATGAGTTCAAAACACATTTGGTCGAAGGATGTTCTGACCTAAACTCTTTTCATCAAGTATCTTTCCAAGTCGTGTACCTATTTTATTTTCCTTAGTTTTAAATGTATGTACTGAAACACTTTAAGTGAGAGGACCACTTGGGACAGGCAGAGTCAGTCTTCAGACCTTGCCTGTGCACGTGCTTGATGTGTGAAGAATCATGTGAGAGGTTTGATGTGGTCTGAGGAGCTTTTTATATTGTTGATGGCATGGAAGAAGTCATGGGCGTACTGTTTCTTCTGACAGCTGAAGCTCATGGTAGGAAGGAACTGCAGGACAGAGAGCAGCGATCCCGCCTTATTACATTTGGAATTTCCTCCCAGCTGATTGAAGTATCAGCATATTGCTGCCACATTCCCTTCAACAAGAGCCCACACTTTTACTAATTTGAATGAAGGGGCAGATGAGAGGTTATCAAAGTCACTTGCTTTTGTTTAATCTTTGAATCACTGCCATTCACCACATTTAAATCTACAAGAGTCTATCGTTTTTATTAAAAAGCAGTGGTTAAACGGACATCTAAAGCTGAATCAGACATTTGCATGAATGTACACAATGTACCCGATGTGGGTGTATTGTATACTGTGATCAATATGTGCCAAGAAATACTATATGTACTACGTTTACAATATGATCATGTGGAGAATAATAACAATAAGTAATCTTGTGTCATTTAGCTGTTCTATGCAAAGTTAATGTAATCCTCTAATGTTTAGTGTAAGGCATCAATCATGTAAAAATCTATTGTTGCATTAGCCTTGAAAGAACAATAATAATAAAAATGCTATAATGGTTTTAGCTTCCTTTCCATAAATCATTCTCGGAGGGTAGGGAGGGGGCATCTTAACTTGCCACTTCAGCTCATCTGAGCAGTTGAAGGGATGCTAAATACTGATCTGATATTGAACAATAACAGGAGCTGCAGTTGGTCACTTTCAGCCTGAAGTGGTTTGAAATACTGCAGGACACAGACACACGCTGCTTCTAACACAAGTTGACCCGACACCTTCTACAATGACACAAAGCAGTTTTCTTTTCAGTAGCCACTCAACAATGGACTGTAAATCAACAGTAAATGCATAAAAATGGGGGATAGCGGAAGATTGATTGTAACACCGCAAATCCTTTTTAAACAAATATTATAACGGGACCCAGATCAGCTGAAACGTCTACACAGTCATGCTCGTTTCAGTTTTGAGCTGACAGGCTATCAGAATTTACATCAATATTAACATTTGCTTAATAACGCAGCTTTCACTCTCAAGAAAGGATCATGTTTTAAGCGTCTTTGATATATGAACAAAATGGAAATAGAACCAAGACATTATTTGAGCACAATGGTCTTTTCAATGGTTAAATTGCACATTATAAAACATCTATGGATGCAGAGGTACAACAGTTAAGCAAACCTCAATTCTGTTCAATCATTTGTCATTATACAAATAGTCATGCGGGCAAACACATGCGTATAGAGAGGATTGCTGAAGAGCACAGCTTTCAGATTTGATAAGTGGAAGTGCAGTTTTACCATGTGGTTTAAACCTGGGACCTTTACAAGTGCTTGTGAGAGTAGCGCTCTGAGTACTGCCTAAAGAGGCTTTTCGATTTCACAGAGAATACACTCTTCCCAGGAAGTGGGTGGAGAAGATAATTCTCCAAAAGAGGTCGGGAAAAAAAGCAAACTAGAGAATTAATAAACCTTTTTTAGTCGGCATAATCATTCATTTTGAACTTAAACTGAACAGAGCAACAAAACAAATCATTTTTGGGGAGAGAATACATGTATTTTAATGCCCTCAAGCAAAACTAATTAAAGACGACACCTCATTTACATAAATAAGCATTATAATTTGCATGCAGGCACAAGGGAATAGAGTCAGAAAGAAAGCAATATTTTGCAGTCTGCTAATTTCATTTTATCCAGGATTTAAGCCTAATAAAGATTCATTTTGGAGGGGAAAGGAAAATAATCAAAGTGGAAATTTGAACTATCTCCAAAGATGCAGCAGCCTTCTATTGAAAGGGCTCTTTCCGAGTCACCAGATGACTCCTAATCTGGAGTGGCACTTCCTGGCCCAGCTCCAATACCAACTCCTGGAAAGGTAAAAAAAAATGTAGAGCCCAATTTATTAGTATGCAGTTCTGGCATCGGGTAGAGAATTAATGGCGGTGACTGATAATGACTGTAATCGTGGCACAAATGGGGTGTTGAAATAGCAAACAACGGGCACAAGGCATGTAATGGGGATTTTATTAATTACCCGAGGTCCCTAGCATGAGCAGTCTTCAGGATTTACTGTGGCCGTGCCAGCCGGTCGAGGAGGGCTCGGCCCGTCTAATCTGACACTGAAAGGGTCACTGCGGAGACTGCAGTGTGGGCAAGAGGCACTGCCTGCATGCTACTGCCTGCTTTAAAACCCCTTTTTTATATCAAGGATAAATAATGTGAGTAACTGGTACTAAAGGAATCAGAGGGGGTGTATTTATTGGGCTCTTTTGTTTTGGATAGTATCAAATGTCAGAATCCTTAAGTACTGTACATCTCAGTAAATGGTCCCAAAGTAAAAAGAGGAAATGTGTTAATTCAGCAAGTGTTTATTCACATACTAAAACAGATCAAAAGACCAGAAACAATTTGGATGAATTACCCTCTTTCTTTTTGATTAAGTTGTAGAGTAAATGCAGTTACCTACAATAAATAAGCTCCCTCTATCTTTTTGTTAGCTATTAGAAAAAGAAATCAACATATGGTAGCACTGTCAGGTAGGATAGCCCATTCACACATCAACTCATCAACAAGAGAGGATTGATTAAAAGTCCTTTTTATTACTCACTGCATCCTTAATGGACGCTAGACTTTCAAAATGGAAGAAACAATTAGAGTTTTACTGCTTTGTGGGCACTACTGATTTATATAAATCACTGCACGGGTGTAAATTTTCCAATAAAAGACTGAACCACTCCTAGCATACATAATCAACATGTCCACACTTGGTACACACTCCAGACTCGCACAATCTCTTTAAATTGGTAGGACTCAACAGTCACACCAATTCAAGTAACCAATCAACAGATTGGGTGTGCTTGATGGAATTTCTGAACTGTTTCTGTATGCTTTACCACTGCTAATCATACCCAATGCTTTCAGCCCAAAAAGATATCTCCCAGAGGCAAACAAACATGTCTATGAGTTATTATAAATCAGTGCTGTAAGAAGATGACAGGTGAGTTTGCCCTGGTCCATTTACAGCAGTAAATATAAACATTGTAATGATTTCAGCCTATATATCCAGGCGTGTGAGAACACTGTTATTGTATCTGGATGTTTAAAGCCATTGAGACCTATTGGAGAAGGAAGTTCATCAGGACGCATTTGTACACCAAATGAAAATACTGCTCTCATTTCAATTTGATTAGATGTGTTAAAGTGTAGCCTTATTCAGGCCAAATCTAAGCCTGGTAAAAGGATCTTAGTTTTCATCAGCAATTTGGTCACTGGGTTCGATTGAAACAGGAAATAGGTGGAGTCCTGCTTTGCTATGCATGTGAAAAAAGAAAAAACGCCACTCCCTGTTATATAGTACAGAACCTGAGTGTAAAATAGCATTTTAAAAGTAGCTGTGAAGATACCTAGATGCCGTTAAAGTGATACTCCTCCCAAACAAATCTTTGGAGAATCGACTTAACACCTTCTCTTAGATTTAAAGTTTAAAGCAAAATGTTTTATCCTCATTGAGGAGCAGCGGTGGTCAGCTTGTATTCATACCAGTTACAATAAATGCTGGGTAACAGTTTTCACTGAAGAAAAAAGGTTTTCAAATATTGTTAAACTGAAAACCAATTCCTTATCATAGTCTACTATCATAGTCTGTTAAACCTATGCTTTGCTCAGTCCAATTTAATTCAATTTAAACTATTTTGGCTTTATCAGCATTAGAGTTCCAGGTAACATTGTTTTGCTAAAAAACCTACACATTTAAAATGTTTAATGCCGGTATGAGTGGTGATTCAGCGAATAAGAATCTTTAAAGTTGGCAATTTTTCTGTCAGCGAGCACTCTAAATAAAGAAACAATCGTAAAAAATAAGGTGGGCCAGCTGCACATTGCATTTCTATGATGAACCCAGATGCCTTCTTGCTCAAGTCACATAGCGTGACAACGCTGTTCGTATATTGTACGGTATATTTATCTCATACCTGTGCCTGAGGGCAACGGTTGGTAACAAAACCTCAGAAAACCTCACCATTCAGGTTTTACGGTATGAGCTTTGCATAGTGCACTAACCACAAGCTCAATTTTTGTTAATTATTTGTACCATAGCTTGAGTATCCCTTTGTAGAGTGACTGACCTGCTTTTAAATAATACATCCCATCTACAGATGTAAAACACTTTATCTTTGCTTTAAGTTAAAACACTACATTTGCACCAATTAGAACAACTAATTCTGTAAATGCTTTGGGTTTAGGCCAAGACATCTTTTTTAATTATTTTAGTTTTGTAACAAATGCTAATGAAACATCATGTGGTTAAACGGTTCCGCAGCAACAACATTCACATCCATTGAGTCACTGAACAGTTACCACATTTCAGCTTCTGTGATTGCCGTTTTATCACCAAAATCAAAATATGCACTTTTCAGTCCCTTCCCTCACTCACATGTTCCAACAAGGCTTTCACAAGTGCCCTGGCTCTAGGTTGTGATTATAGTATTACTGTGTACTGTGGTGTACCTTGTTTTTATTTAAACATTGTTTTGTTGGGGATTGTAGAGAAAAATTGCAGCTACTTTTAAACTAACAAGAAAATGGTATACACTTATAACTAACAAATAAAAAAGTCAGAGGTCTAAACACATGAAGTATTGAACTTGTGTTTGTAAGAATTATAGCCATGGTATTTGAATGCAATTTAACATAAAAATATTTGTAATATATCCTGTTAAACGCTTTCCTGTCCCAGAAAGGGGCATCACTGTTTTGGGAAAATAATAACATACCCCATTTACTAAAGATACACCCTACCTAAAGTTATAGTTTTCTAACCTCAAGTACCTTTTCCATGGGTGTGTGCATTGTCAAGTCATGAGATCATGTGTGAAAAATGTAATGAAAAACAGTCACGCCATAACATATCAAAACCTGTTTTTGCGTAATGATCTAGATGTCTAAAAAAAATATCAGCTCCATCTTGAATACGCGCGTTGATTGTGCTTTTATGATTTATTTTTTCGTTCCTCTTCTTATCCTGCCTCTGAGGTGAGAGGGAGATACTTTGGCAACATTCTTTTACACACACACACACACACACACACACACACACACACACACACACACACACACACACACACACACACACACACACACACACACACACACACACACACACACACACACACACACACACACACACACACACACACACACACACACACACACACACACACACACACACACACACACACACACACACACACACACACACACACACACACACACACACACACACACACTGTATGTTAGCAAAAGAAGTGTAAGGATATACTCAATATAAAAAAAGACAACATTTTGTGAAAATATGATCCTTTTTTTGTCTGATTGCCATGCAGTCATTATGCGCTTTCACACCAAGTACTTTGCCGTACTTAGTTCATCAGAACTCTTTAGTTCGCGTTCAAGGATTAGGCAAATGAAGCCACTGACGTCACTTCTTCTTCTTCTGCTTCTGCTTTGGGTTTATTGGCAGGCTGCAAACAACTTCACGGCGTATACTGCCACCCGAAGTCCCCGGAGTCTACTGAAGCCTTCCGAGTAAATCGCCAGAAACGCTGACACCTCCTCATCTCCACCGCTCCCATGTTTTCTGTTGTGTTGCGATAAGTTAGTCTATCTCCGTTTGTGCGCTGGGATAATGCTAATAATGCTAATGCAAGGATATTAAAATGGCGGCTTCACAAAACTTTTCGGAGTTTTACGGGCCGTGGTTTGCAATCCGCCCAGCCAATCAGAAATGGGAACCTTTTTCTCCCATTCTCTCTGCTCTCTAGCAGGGACTAAAAAGGGCGTGTAAAGGTTCTCATGAACTAATGGCCCGTCTACACTACAGGCATCGAAAAATGCTTTCAACGCTTCGCCCATTCATTTGAATGGGGTGACGTAGAAGATTTTTAAACTTCGCCGAACTGCATTGTGGGGAGCATGGCTTTGCAAGCATCACAAGCATCTATCGGCATCAAAAGTTGAACAATGTTCAACTTTTGAGGCTCGATGCTTGGCATCAGCCAATCAAATCCCGCGTATGCAAATCTGACAGTACAAGCGCTAGCCAATCAAACCGCGTGTATGCTGGGAGAGACTACGCAGGTCATTTCCTCATATTCAAAAAAATGGAGCGGTAGTGAATCACCCGGTGCTGTATGATCAGTCTCTGTTGTGTTCATCTACCGGGATACAAACCGGAGGAGCCAGGCATGGAGGGAGGTGGCAGAGACAGTGGATGAAACTGGTAGGTTTTCGCCTGTTTGGGGATTTTATATCCAGTTTACTTCGTTTTAACATTGCTATTGCTTTGTATACCGGGGGCGGGCGGGAGATTCCTGATTGGTTGTTGGTCGCCTTGGGCGCGAGAAATCGCCAAGCCTCAGACACGCCCAGCTTCAAGATTTTTTGATGCCTGTAGTGTAGACGGGCCGTAAATTCTAGTTCCGGATTTATTTGGTGTGAACGCACATTTTCGGAACTATATCGGAACTATACCTGGAAAAGTACTCCGGTGTGAAAGCGCCTATTGCTGTTTTTTTTTTACTATATGTGGTGCTTTCGGTTTATTACAAATATATTTTCTTATGCTGTAAAATCCTTCTCCTTTTCTCCTACTTTGTTTCACTTGAATGATCTTTTACGCAATACATTTAAAAAAAAAAAAAAAAACATTTTTAGGAATACACTGTTGTTTATGTTTTGTTGTATAAATAAAGCACCTGACAGGAAACAAACATGCCCCAATTATTACTGGAACCCTGTGTGAATGAGTTCCTCGCTGGTATGAAGCAGCCCTCCCGTGTTGAGGAGATCCCTCTGTGCTCCAGAGGTGTCTCAGACAGGCGTGTTGCCTCACCTGGTCCTGTGTTTACCTCAGATGGTGGGATTAGGAGACAGCCATGTGAAAGATATGCACCTAATCCATCGTGCATTTACTTGGCACTCAGACACGGCCCTCCGCAACACTTCCGCTCTCCTAAAGGTAGAGCAACGCCCTCGAGGAATGTGAGAAATATCAACAGCATTTGGAGACTTTGAGTTTGATATATAATATTTTGACAACCACAAAGCAGGTGCAGTTTGCCTTGTTGAAGAGGGTGGGCTGTTTGGAGATCAGTGCACTGGGGTGCTAGGATTCTGTCTTATAGCATTTCTCTAGCAGTCACCAACCAGCTGACGGTTAGATTCACTAGATGGATAAGTGCATCATATACTGTCCAAAACAAGCAATAACTGACCCCTAAAGTCTAGTCTTTGCCAAACATAGTTTAATATACCTTTTTCCATTTGATTTATGACTGACTTCTTGATATTAAACTCTCTTTAAACCAACAGTAGCACTGTGCTACATAGCACATACGTTGTGCTTTGAGTCACTGCTCTGTCGCAACAACCTTTTTTTTCTCCAATGGATAAATACATCAGTTTATATTTTTGAAGCAGAGACAAGTTGCTTTTTTTATTTAAATAAATGAACTTGTCACACGGCGGACTTACCAGTACATACATCATATTTGTTACATTTGTGCGCCTCAGCACTTTATGAAGATAGCAAATGAAACATAGAGCTTCCACATTAACAGTATTTTCTGTCGTCACAGTGTCTCTAACTCTCTGATTCTAGACAATTCAAAGTGCTGTTGATTTTCCAAAATACTTTTCTTAAGGCATTATTTAAAAGCGATGTAATAAAACAGTGTGATATTTCATACTCTTGCTCATTTTTTGAAACATTGGATCACAACCATTAAGTAAATAATAAAGGCGCATTTGACTGTTAAACAGTTACATTCTCCCACAGGTCAAGCGACATGGGTCAGGTCTATACCTGATTGTGCATATCCTTATTGTCATTATTTATCACCATTCAGCAGACTATACAGTCCTGTGAGAGTTTACAGCTTTATCGTAACCCTGGGTTCTTGGTCAGAGGACTTGCCCTTGATGTATAATCACATCACCTCCATCTTTAACGATGGAAAGCAAAAGTCTTATTTATCCAATGTGCTGATAATTAGGCCTTTCTCATTAGTGACATAATTGCAAATATAATTAGCAATAGTAATAATTATTGCATTTAATACCTTTTCTCTTTAGTTATCAGGCTCATTCAAACTGGTAATTAGCAGTCATGAGAATGTCATACTTTTGTTCTAATTCATTTTGGTCACTAATTATTTCTGTTTTATTTTACATCAATAAATCATTTCCACATTCATTTAGATTTTTCAATAAACAAAACAAACAGTGTGCTCGCCCACTTTTAGATTAGTTTTTTGAGTGCCATTGCTGCATTGCACGTGTCACACCAGCAAGAGCGACACAGTTACAGTTTCCACATCTCGGTCACACTTGGATTTTAAACTGTCAGGACTTTTGGTTTTCACCTTAAATAAACAAAATGTGATGGTAAACATCTGTTCTATGTTTATCTACAGAAATCATATGGCAGTAGAATGAGCATCGGGCAGAAGCGATAACGCCTCCGGATTCAAAGTGTGTTCAACAAGAAGGTGAGTTTTACTTATATTCTCATCAACCAATACTTGCTATAAATGTAAAACATATGTGTACCAAAGCTAATGTAGTGATTTGGCGCAGAAGTCTTTGTTGTCATTGAGAGGTCAAACAAAGTGATTTTCTTTTATTTGTGTGAAAAAGCATATCACAGTTTGTTGAAACAGTTTCCGTCATTGAGGTACAAATGACTGTATCATTGCCTTTTTCAAAACACACATTTTGGCTCGTTATGCTCAGTATTGGTGTCTCTGCTCCATGTTGAAGAAGTCGCACCTCTGTTTCGAGGAACAACTTAATTGCACGCAAGCAGCACACACGAGTCATGATACCCCAAGGCCTCCATTAATTAAGCTATGAAAACCCACGAGCAGAGAGCATTCAGCAGGTGCCTGTTTGCCTTGGTATGGGACTTGTTTTTGGCAGTGGCTCATTATAAATCTATAATTAAGTTACAATTTTATTTGCTTTTTTTTTTAACATACTGTCATAGGGGATCAACATGGCTTAAACTCAGATTCTGTTTAGTGCACTCTTGTCTATATTGCTATTGTATCGTCTTTTCTCCCTCAGAAACTATAGTACATACACATATCTGAATAAGAGGATGGTCGTGATGCTGTGTGTGTCAATCCTTGGCTCTAATCCTACAGGTGCTTATGTTTTCAACTTGCTGTCGAGGCACATCTTGTAATTCTTAAAATCTCTTGATTTGCTCCTAATCCAAAACAAGCTGATTGCCCCCCGCCCTTCCCTACCACCCTCTGTATCTTAGCACACAAACAAACATGGCACCCTCCTGCTGGCTGAAGGGATGGTCCTCAGATCCCCCACAGTTCAGCTTATCCCGTGTCGGGGTGTGCTGGCAGCGCTAAGTGAGTGCGATGAAGCGGCTCTTTCAGGGCAACGGCTGTTATTGTGAGTCACCTGCCAGCAGAGAGGCAGGGTGAGATGCACAGCAGGGGCCTGAAGGAGGGATGAGCAGGGCGGTGGGAGAGAATCCCCCCGCCTGCAGGGTGGTCAGAGTGAATGAGAGTCACCACCACGGCGCTAACGTGTGCCAAGAGCTCGCTCAAGCTAACAATGCGGCCTGTGGAGGGGCAGACTGGGAAGGAAATTGAGGTTAACAACATAGTTGCATAGCTCACAGCTCGTCTGTGTGCACAGGATGTGGAATGGTTAATATTTCAATAGTCAAGCATGTTATTTAGTAATACAAACTGTAAGAAATTGTATTAAATCAAAACATGTGGGGTTCATTTTGGATATTGGCTATTCTAAGTATTCAATATTGAGTTATTAGTAAAAACTTCTTTTTTTTTACAAAACCTGCATTACTTAAGTCACAGATTTCTAAACAGTTCCAATACAAATGCTCTTGATTCAAGTATCGTCCGTCAGTATCAATCCATTTCTGTATTCAACAATCTAAACAGTACCCTTAAATGTGACTTGTCAGTAAGTGACAAGGCAGCAGGTGTGAATATCATGAGAGTTTTCCTAAGTGCTAGTGGTACATTACATTGGTGCAGGTCTTAGCACTGGTTTGCACAGCTCCAACCTTCTTAGTGAATCTCACCGCTTTCCTTTACTCTTTCCCCCACTGTGCTTTACCCAGGGGAGAGACGCCTTCTACGTGTTGTAATAAGGGTAGCTGATATAATGAAGGTCATTGTAATCAGAGCTAATGTGCCAAGGAGTCAAGACACTGTAGCTTTATTTGCCAGCAAGGCCCGGCATTTGGTACCCATGGGGATCAGGCTGATAGTGTTATCTTTGCTAACCTGACTCTAATACAGGCCTTGCTCCGCTGTTTGTGTCAGGGTCTGAGCTGAACTTTTCCCAGTGATCCCCTCCATGTGTGGATGGGCATGGATTGGGCTCCTCTCCGCACCATCCTGGTTAAATCCCCTCCCAAGGTGTTTGGCTTCTCTCAGTTCACACACTGCGTTTAAAGAGCTGCTCCCTCTCTCTGACTGTCTGACTCGGAAAACACACTGGGCTCACATAGGCGTCGATTGAATGTACTTGACATAGAAACATTGCATTGGCGTCTGCTGAGGACTGGCTCGTAAGCGATGACCTCTAAATCTAATCCTGTCCCTCAGGATATGCAAATGTCCTCAGCTCAAATTTGATTTGTTTTTTGTCAGTTCAGGACACAGCAGTTTGTTTACAACTGTTATCTAACGCAGTGTAAAAAACGGATGGTGCACATACGTAGCCTTTCTTCGTTTTACAACCTTGCACACCAGACTGTTTTATATATTAAGGTCTTGAATAAATGTACCCTGAACTTGAAATGTTTTTAACTAATAATTCCGCATCACGATAAATGCATTACAAGATACGAGATCAATTATAAAGCGATGATATCAAAATGAAATTCTGATGAAATCATCCACCAGCAGTAGAGAATCATGTACTGTAATTACTGTATTAAGTCATTGTTGAGGTTATTTTGATTATTGGTTGAAAAAGAATAATTAAACATGTTGGAATATGAACAGAAGGCTATTGTCAAAACTTGACCAAGACAGTTGCGAAACTTTAGTTGCAGAACTGGCAGTTCATCATTTTTCATGCATGGGAATTTGACCTCAGAGGTCTGATGACCACCATGTGACTGGATATCAGAGACCCCAAAGAAAACCCATCTCTTGCTGGTATTCTCACCAGGTCTTATTACCATTTCTCTTATTTCCTCTTTTTTAATTTACTGCATTCTGTAAGAAACATCAAAGGCCTTTTTTCCTTTTCATGTAGCACCTCTAGAAAAAAAGGCTACCCATATCAAACCCCATGCCGGTCCCCTGGTCCCATCATTCAAACTTCCAAGCCTCTCTTTGTGGCTTCCTAGAGGACCACGGTGAAATGATCTCTTTTGTTTCGCATCATTAGTTCCATCTGTTGTGCACGCAGGCCTGTCTGTTCCGGAGCATGGCAACGTGATGGTCGCCAGGGGCGATTGGAGACGCTACCGTCCCGGTGGCTGGGGGCTCGACCTCCGCCACCACCGCTGCCTCGTCCGTGATCCCCATGACACTCTCACATTCGCCTGACTGTTTTACTTATTTATTCATACATCTGGGAAAATAGAAGCAAATGTCTGCTTAATATGCAGTTCATTGAGTTGCTTTATTTAAGAAAGACTTTCAGTTTTGTAACCTCGTAGGGAATCACTGTGAAGCAGTTTATAAGAAGAAATACACTTTTCAAACATTTGTAATCCCTCCAAAGTGATCGTATGAAATGACTTTAAAGGGAATACACTACAATTCAATTCCCACTACTATTACAATTCAATTGTCCACTCTGTGTCAGAAATAGGCTTTATTACAGTAGGTCATATTTATGTGCCTTTTTCTTGCAGTCGGGGTAAATGATGCACAAACAGATGTAGCATTTTCTCGAAACAAGGAAATATTTTATTCATGATTAACAGGAATGATAAATCTTCAGAAAGTCTTAGCGCTGATGGGCATACACAATTTAACATCTGTCTTCCTCAGAATAATTAATCGCATACCAGAACACTTGGGACCCAGTGTTAGATTTTTCCTCTCACTTTACTTGATCTAATTACTTCTTTAAAAGCAAAACACTCTGTAAAGAAGCCTGGAATGATAAACATACTATGCTCAGCTAAAGATACAATCCAGGAAACACGTCTAAGTCTTAGCCCCACCACTATAAAACCATGCAAACCCCACCATACCTTTGACTGGAAAATATGGTCTTACATTCTAATTATAATTCGTAATTCCCAAATGAATAATTTCCTAATGTCCCCCTAGTGAATTGCTCTGGCCTTATCACCATAGTGTGAATGTACAGCACAAGGGCATCTGTGTGCATGTCAATGCGGAGATCACCAGATCATTTTCATCCAAGACGGAGTCATCAAAGGTCACAGCCATCCAAATGACCTGACCTTGCAATGTAACACCTGGGTGTAAAAGTGGACTCATCCTATCTACCGGGATGGCTGTAATGTACCTCTAATGTATAAAGTGCGGAAATAAAATAAGAGTTATAGGTTGGTGGAGGAGGTTCAGTGTGGGCTCGAGAATACTGTAATTCTATAGGGTGAAATAGCTGTGTTGGTATCACCCGAGGTGACAGGCTATTGCCAAAGTGCTGTATTTGTTGGAGCCATTATGAAATAAAGTCTTCGAAAAAGGGCAATATTCACTTTGAATTGATTCCTGGAAAACTCCAGAAGTGAATATGCTTTCATTTGATAGTATTACTATGGACAAAATGTGTTGTGTCAGTTTCACCTCGCCATTACTTTGCTCCATTAAGGCAAAACCGACTGATTTTATTTCTGCTCAGTCTATTTTCTGTGATAAAATGAAAATCGGAGAGCTTTATTAAGTCTGAGTGACACCTAAAGCTGAGAGCCAACAGGAAAATAAGTCATGTGGGATCTAGTTTCAGTTCATTTTTGCTCAATTCCCGTCTCCTGATCAAATACTGCGCTCTCCAGTAGGGGCCTAATGGGAGTGTCAAGTTCACAGAGGCCCTCTCTCTCCTCTGACTCCATTACCTGATAACTGCACTGGTTTGGGCACTTATTTGCACAGTGCAGTGAAGCTATGCTTGTGCTGTGTGCACATGTGTACGAGGTTATAAGTGAAGCTACGTTGAGGCCATTGTATTAATTTTGACAAATCTTCCCTGCGCCTGTGTCCAAGTTGTTATGGGCACTAACCCATCTCATTTTCTTCCCCGTACTCAGACTATTTGAGCTGTTCTTTTTAGTGTTGCTCCTCTTTAAGCCAAACAAACATGACCACTGATGTCTTGGGTTCAGGGCCTTTCAAACAACCTTTCAATAAAACAAGCTCAGCTGTGAGACATGCAGGATCTCTCATGCTGGGCAGCCCCGCTGAAAATACCCTCCCTCCTGTTTCAAAGCCATCAGCTTTTGGTTCCCCCAGGAGAGCCAGCATTATCCTGCAGGGTTTATTTAAACTTGTTGGGAAGGTCTTGCCTTTTTTCATGCAGTAGGTTATGTGACATTTAGGAGAACCTCTACATATGAAACTGATTTTATTTGGCTTATCGATTCCAGTTTGAAGACTATAGGTGGCAATTTCCTGTGGCAGGGAAATGGTGGCAGGTTTTTGATATGGTCTCCATGGTGCAGGTCACACATGCAGCTCATCTGCCTGTGGCGTAAGCATTGGATGATTGATGCCGAGATGCCTGCTGTGTGAGCCAGACTTTCGCAAGTGACAGTAACCTGAAAGGTGCGCAAAGAAGAAAGGAGAAAGACAAATGGGGAGAAATAACAGGCATCTTTTACAGCTTGGTACTGAGGTCTCCGACTTGTTTGTATTGACCTTTCTTTCTTTTATTTCCCTTATCTATCTACACTTTAAGAGCTGCCACTTGAACCGATTTCATTTGACCATCTCTGGTTTCAGTGTCAAACCCTGACATGTGGTATTTTGATAGAATTCATCTGTCTATGTGGATAGTGTATCCATCCGCGCTGTTATATTGCATCAGCTCAGCGTGTAAGGAGACGTTTTTGTACTTAATACGGGCACTTGCATTGCATCCTTTTTTTAATCACTTCTCCTTAACTGCCTCTTAAATCATCTAACTAGTCATACTCGGTGTCTTTTTCTACCATCTTGGGAGGACAACTATGCTTTGGGTGAGACATTACTGGACCATTAAACGTTGTCCCCCCCCCCCTCCACTCACCACCGCCACTCTCAGGCACTTTCACTTCTGTACTATGAATGCATTGGAATTACTTCCAAGGGGCGTGGTGCAAAAAGACCACTGAAAAAGCCTTCTTATTCTCTTAATGATGTCTTGTCCTTCTAAAAGTCATCATCTTCATCCACAAATGGATGAGTACGGTCGAGGAGCCCCCCAGGGACTGAGATCATCCCAACCTCCTCGTCCCAGCGCAGGAAGTCACTTTCTATGAAATGAGGCAGGACAGCTCGCATTAAAAGTTGAATTTGTTGACAGGGAGGGGAGGGGGGGGGAGAGCAATGCCACATACCACACAGTCATTATTGTGGGGGTGGATAAGTTGGCAGGTATTTATGATTAGTTTTCTGCCCACTAATAGCTGTGGCAGGAGGAATACTGCAAACACAATATTTATGTTTTTGAATAAGAGTGGTACGTGTCGAAGCAGAATCCTAACCAGACAGAGGATGTTCTTTATGAATGGATATGTCGATTTTATATATAATACAATATATCATAACGTAGCACTTCATCAACTTGTTATAAATACAGTGTATTTGACTTGCACATTGTGAAAGAAGAAGGCATTTTTCTCATGGGAGTGTACAAATATAATCCATCTATTGGCAACAGAGTGTATTAAGCTATCAACACCCATCTATTATGGTCTGTCATTGCACAAATGTCATTTTGCTGAACATTTTTTTTTTAGAAAAGCAGTGGAATTGTTCACGTCTACATTTTGTACTGCTTAAGCTGTGGGAGCGACTCACTTAAGATCACAATTAGAAAAGTATTTCTGGCACTGAGGAAAAACAAATTGATATACAGTAAAATGCATTTTCCCAATCCCAGCACCTTCGGGCTGCTTACAAGCACACATCACACGGCTGAGGTGTAGTCAGTGATATACATGACGCGTGTCTCTAAGGACCCTCTGATTTGTATAATATCCTTCAGACAAGGTCATAGCAGTGCCTACGTCTTTGAAGACAGAGGAAAGAGAACATGTTCCCCCTTCATTGTGCCTGTGGAATAGAACAAGCGTGAGATCATGGTGTCGAGGGGCTTCCACTCTTCAAACTTGATATGAATCAGACATGAAACGATTTAGATAAAGTGATAGTTATCTTGATTCTGGCGCCGTCCGTGGAAAAGACAGAGTAACGTGGAGGGAAGCTGAATAGCTGAGTTTTAGTGTGAAATCCTGGGGAAACATATCCATCTGGAGTATGAATAATTTAGATGGCTCAAGTTGGTTCCTGTTGCTGTTGTGTTTGTGCTCAGCTTTCCCTCTCAGCTCAGCACCCCCACTACCCTCCCTCCCTTCTTGTCATCACTCCTGAGGCTTGTTTGTGATGCTTAAAGGGAAGTTGGGCCACATGAGGAATCGTGGGGAGGAGAGACTCACTTTCCCTCTCTGCTGTGCTTTCCGTCTCCATTCTTCTGTCTTTCCTAGACCTTCACAAGCCTCAGATAAACAGTTTAACACACAGACACACGCACACCACGGCATTTGCAGACACTGTCGATTTAGAGAAACTGTAGATGTGCTCTGTTCTAAACATACCGTACACCTTGCACACCTTTGAAGTTTGAAAGGCTTGGATTTCAATAATTAAAATCTGATCATTAGCATGTGCTGAGCATTGTGTTAATAAGACTGGGTGTGACCAATAATGGATTTTTACGTGGCACTTATAAACACATTATACAGCACTTAACGGTGATGCATCAGAGTTGGTGAAAGTTCTTCTCATGTGTGAGTGTAGGTAGTGTGTAATAGATTCAAAGTGCTGAACTGACCCAAGAAAACACACACAAAACTTTGAAATCTTACTATTTATAATAGCACATACAAACTTATATACCAAATCTGCGCATGGGAAAAAAACACATTTTGTCAAACGCAGGCAGTAAACACAAAAACATGCTAATCCACTAATGTGCCAGACTAGCTCTACTAGCCGTGCATTTATTAATGTATTGTAAAAATGCAAACAATGCTCAGGTTGAGTTGTGTTCTCTGGTGTAATCCAGTCCCCATCTTTAAAGAAACCAGTGAGGATGAGGGGGGTGGCACTGAGGAAAAGGAGGAGGGAAAGACAGAGAGACAGAGAGGAGGGAAGAGAGAGAGAGAGAGAGAGAGAGAGAGAGAGAGAGAGAGAGAGAGAGAGAGATATCTGAGAGAGAGCGAGAGAAGAGATAGCGAGAGAGATATAGACAGAATCTATATGTATAGAGAAGTATCAGTTCTACGTCTAGAAAGCTATATCTATCGACGCTTCATTTAGGGACTGGGGGATTTGTCTCTGTCGGGGATTTTGGCCCTTGGAATCCTCACCTCTCTCTCCTCTCTCCTGGCGCCCGCACTAATCAACCCCTGTAATTTATGCAGAAAATATGATTTATATTTAATTTCACTACACTTGCATTGTTAATTTGAGATGTAATTAACGCGTCGCCACGGCAACTAATTTCTCAATGCCGTAAATTATCACCGCCTTTTCATCAAAATTCAGTTACTTTGGCTCCTGTGTGCAGTGTTGTGATGCAATTAGGTAACCAGGGCAACCCCAAAGTGTTAATTTTCTTTTGTTGTATTGCAGCAAGGCAGAAGTTTTTATTCCACAAGTCATGTTCACTTCAACAAAATATCTTTTCATTTTTCTTTGAAAATGGAGGAACAGGGGTGTTAAACGGTGCCTGTGGAACAAGCTGCTGCTGCACAAGTGCACAACACCGCATGCTGCTTTCCCAAACACTTGTTACTGCATGTTGTTGGAAGCTGATTGACTGCCGAGACCTCTCTGCTACTGGCAGTCGAGGTGTTTCAAAGTTGTCCTCTGGGAAAGGGCATATTTGTGAAGGGAATCTATATAAATGAAAAATGTGTTCATTGTTCAAATAAAAGAGAGCTAGGTCTTTCTTCCTCCATCAGCCTCCTTTCCTCTCTCTCATCTTCTGTCTCATACATACAGACATTCTCAGTACTGGCACTCCTTTTATTCCCCCAACAGTGACTGTGAAATGACTCAATATTTTAATCAACTGTATCTAATTTGCACTCCAGCAGAAGATAGGGCCACATGTGTGCTGTTGTTGCCCTGGCTGGCACTGAGTATGCCCAGCGGAGGCCTCTGAGCCGCCCTGGATTGCCACGCTTGCCAGTCTCTGTGGCCCACTCGGCGCGTCCGTTTCCAATCCATCCCCCCTTAGCTAGTCTTCAGTGGAAATATCAGGTCATTGGCTGCTAAGCTCTGGTTAACTGCAAAGGTAATTAAATCTGTAAGCAGGCTTTTTGAATCTTTTTAGCCTCTTTGGTAATACAGGCAGGGATTAGAGTGTTTTTGAAGAACGGCTCTATTTTGACGCCGTGGCAGAAAGGGGCCAAGTCCCAGTGACCAGAGGGCTCACAACAGACACACTCACTAACTGACAGATCCAGAGGCATGACATCTTCTGCACTGCACCTCTACACAGGGAAGCATGCCACTAAAAGAGTTGTTTTTTTACAAAGATCATCCACTGCAGCCAGATGTAATGATGCATATCTGCTTTAATGTGAGCATAATTGTAGTCAAAACAGGTACATTATTATTTCATGCCCACTGAAACCCTCAAAAAAGCCTTACGTCATCAACGCAAATACATCTTTGTATGTTTTTGAGCTTCTGCTTTGCTACCATGGCATTGGTTCACCTCATTTGATGCTCAGAAGAGAAGGAAACAACTGTAAGGTAGGAGATTACTTTTTCATATCACGATATTGTCCCTGCTGACATTAAACAACAGTTTGACGTTATTTGCAAAGACAGCACAATACAAGAGTATTCAGCATATGCTCTCTGTAAAAGGGGACCATGGGAAGAGCCCCAGTCCCAACTCTGCTTCAAACATTCCCTTTCTCACAAGTTAACAACGTCAACACATCCTTCTCATATCATTTGACCTGTTCTTGAGTTACCTAATAAATGCAAAGGGAGTGTTATTGGTTCCTGTGTAGCTTACTTGGCAGCTTTTTGTCTGTAACTGCAACCACCAGCGCTCTGATGCCTCCATGTCTGATCTTTTAACTATAGATTCACCTCAGAGTTTTAAACAAGCTTGCACTCGCCATATTCACTACTCCTATGGTAAATACCACGCAGTAATGTAGAAAATCTATGTATATCATCACCTGCTGAATAATGAAACGGTAAGGTGTACATATTCTTCATTGTGTACAGATTATTTCTTGTGGATGACATTAGCAGCAGTTCTGTAGTAGTATGAAATAAAGTTAGCAGCTTGTATGATTTGTATTAGGCAGAAAGCAAAGTTAATTTCTCCACTGTTTTCAAACTTTGACGACATTTAGAAGTCACAAAGAGGCTGGATTGCATAATCAAAGCAGTTTAATAGGACATCTAACCTGTCTGGTATGCCTGGCAAGTCTTCTTTGATTAGAATCGTCTAAATATTCTCTCTATTGTCCTGGTGGAGGCAGTGCGAGTGTGACGAAAGGTCATCAAGGACGTTTTATGTAACTGGCTCTGTAAGAACACTAACTTGATTAGACTTGTTTATTTATTCAGGTCCAAAAGAGTATTTGCTTTTGTCGCATTTATTCCCATTTTGCCAGCACAAGGGGCCCGAGAAGACGAGTTACCAAGGAACACAACATTTTAATTAGTGTATTTTAATCATTCAGGCTTTTCAAGCTAATCCACAGACTCCTGAGAATTCCCAAGATGCAGCTCTGTGCTGCTTTACCATTTATTGTTGAGTCTATTATAATTACTGTTAGCAGGTGGGGGCAGGGAGACGTTTATTATGTTTTTCCATCTTTATTATAATTACTAGAAAAAAATGAAAGGATGCTGTTTCATTAAGTTTAGAGATGATGCCATTTTCCCCCTGTTTTTCCCCTCAATCTCCTTCCTGCCTTTGTTCCATAACGCTATTGTACTGGCTTTCATTCCAGGGCTTTCATACATTGCACAGCTTTATGAGAAAAAAACTGAAAATAGAGACAGATCTCTTATTAAGAACAGAAGGGGGAAAGATGGTCTTAAAGAACTTAATTTCTGAGAGAGTTTTCCTCTTTCTTTCTTTTTTAAATCCAAGCAGTGCTCTGAGAATGAAGTTTACACATCCTCTGAAACACAAATGTGTAATGGAGTTGGACAGGGATCAGAACAGAAAAGTAGAATATGTCTGCCTCCCTTTCACACTTGTCAGTAATGAAAGATAAGAGGACTGCAGTAAATCTTTAAGCCCCATGCTTTCGGTGCTCTGCAGGGATTTTAGCATCTTCCAGAAATATTTTATGTTTGTCTGTTTGTTTAAATACTATTTTGCCACCCCCTCTTCCTCTTGTATCCCAAATGTGTGGCACTTGTGTATCTGAAACAATCAGGCAGCTGAAGTTTTTAAGCATATAAATGGGGGGGTTGTAAGATTTATTTTCATATCCCTATTTGTAAAACCTTTCAGAAGTACACAGACAACTAACTTTTAGCTCAATCATCTTGCTTTCTTAATGACGAGATTATTTAAAACTAAAGGTCTTTGTTTATTAGGGAGAAAAAAATGCCAGTGGTTGCTGTGGATGCCATATGGGTTGACTAGTTGATCCGAGCTTGTAGTATGGTTATGTTGGAGTCAACTACATCCCATAAAACTTAACGCTCGCCATCATTTCAATGTCTGCCAAGGGCACCATTTTGGCAATGGATCTCATCAATTTCCTTAAGCGAACAGATCTGAAGCTGTCACTTGGATCGGAAGCAATATGCTAAATATATTTTTTCCAGACTGATGTCATTAGATGGACCAGTTCTCTGGAAGAGGCTATGTTAAGTCTTTGTTCATAAGCTCCTGAAGGCTGAAATCCATCCCTGAAGATCATTTGCATTTATCAGTTAGTTGTTAGGTACAACCGCCCACAAATTAAGATTTTAAGATACACACAGATCACTCAAACATACCTTTGCAAATCCTCAGTTCAAGTTAAAACAACAATATTTCACCTATGTATTTATTACTTTATTACAGCAACAGTGATGTGACATTTATGACTTATTGCCACAGGAGCTAAAATGGTCAAGTCATGACAAGAGAGCCTTTACTTTGAAGAAGCTAACAGACAGATTCACTCAAGAGATAAACACTGCAGCCTACTTTGTACAGCACTGTGAGAGTGTATTTGTATGCGCAGTGTTATATTTTATGGTTGGGTGGTTGTATCAGATCAGGAGAGAAGCCTTCACACATGTTGCACCTGCCTCAGTAAAAAAAAGAACGTTTTCTATTTGACATCTCAACCGTTCCATGAGATGGTTCTCTGAGTCCAACTTGTCTTTGTATTCGCAGCAAATAACTGACAGTCAATAACATTTGATGCATGATATCTTATATGTGAGCAGAAGCAATCTAATGGTAATTCAGATGAAATCCATTTTATTGTTCACATGCAATATAACGTATAAAATGTGATTTTAGTTAAATGCAGGTTAATGTTTTAAGAAAAGTCTTGCCATGTACGGTATGGAAACCCAGTGTGGCAGTCTGTGCATTTGGTAAACAACTTATTTAAGCTATTACCACTCCACTGCTTTCATATTGAAAGAGAAATGACTGCTCTTTGTCACAGAAAAGCTGTTTTACAGGTCTAACTGTTTATGAAACAGAATGCATGATGTTTGATGCTCTCAATGACGAACCCTCATACAGGTCAGTTTAGGTTGTGACAGAATATTTGCCGACTAAAAACAAGTTTAAAATCTCCTGACAGCTGGTGGTTACAAAACACCAGATAATCATGACCATTTTAATTCTACCGTGTTGTGTAATGTTTATTTATACTGTTCATGCTCACTACTTGTAGCACTTCGGGATTTGCATTCAAATATGAAGTGCTTTATAAATGGAACTCATTATTATTATTATTATTATTATTATTTTGTACACTCATTAAAAGCGGGACAAACATTAGCAACCTTTACATTTATGTCATTAAAAAACTCCAACATTTTTATTTTTATTTCAAAGAGTGTTTCCAGTTGCCAATATACAAATAGCGACACACCTTTTGTTGTGGTGTTGTCAAAAACTCCCAATAAAACCATCCAGCAAAACTTGTTTCCAGCATATAGCGATTCAGCTGGCATTGTCAACAAATAAAGCGCAGGTACAATGAGTGTCCTCTTCTCTTGGTTCCCAGCTGCTGTTTTTATCATCTAGTGTTTCCATGGGTGGCTACCATTAGCCAGTTGCACAGCTAAGGTGCTACTGTAGCTCACAGAGAGTCACTACCCAGAAGGCACGTCTTTCACAGTTGTGGTTCTGATCTGTAAAAGTGCTCCACATTTTTGGCCAAGAAACTTATCTGAGGCAAAAATCCTCAGTAGTATTAATTGACTAGAATATCTAAGACTACTACAGCGGCCTATAGAATGATGGCAAGCATTGTGGGTGAATGTAGACGTTCCAGCATTTAAACTAGATTTACATTCAGGATTATTGTCAGTGAAAGATGCCCAAAGCTGGTGCCAAGCAAATCAGGTTTCTCTCCTGCTCATGAGGTTTTATCTCACGGCTGAAAGTTATTGTTTTGAGTTGTTAACCTTTACCGCTCTTACATCTGCCTCTTGGACTTGAAACAGTCCTCTCTCAATCCATTGCTGACATTCTTTAAACTTTGCTGTGTATTTAGCACCGCATCATCTCTCTATTCTGGGATGTTTTTGAGGGCAGAAAAGAGAGGAGAGAATGCGCTCATCTCCAGTGGATATTTTTCATGTTTTCATGAAAAATTCCACATCTTCTCATGAGGTGCTTTCTGTGAAAAAAATTGATATATTTCAGGACAAGTCCTAGGAAAACCAATATTATTAGACCTTTGAAGTGTGAAAGGCCACCCTAATGCAATTATAGAGTCTTTGTGAAGTGTCAGGATTTTAGAATTATAAAATCATGTTGGATTGGCAGCAGTAATTAAGGTGACCGAAAGACACATTTTCCCATACCTTTGCTGATACAGCCCACTGTACCAGCTGCACAGTGCTTCCACTCTGTTTCAACCTTTTATATGCTGTGGCATTTCACTATGGCTTTGTAGTTTTAAATGATTACAGTGCTTTGATGTGTATAGTTTAAACCAAAATGTACAGTATGTATAGATATAGAAGTACTTAACTCTTTATTATGCAATGAGAAACAGCTTTTGTCCCAGGTGCACTCTTTGTACATTTATGTTTTCTCTTGTCAAAGTCAAACAGGGGCATCTATTGTCTGACCTGTGTGCTCTGTTCACTTACAAAATTGTCACTGATAAATCAACAAGGGCTGCAAATAATGTTAATACAGATGGATGGCATTGTGGGTAATATAGGCAACAGTTTTTAACAGAAGAAGAATGACAGGGAAAAAAAGACAATGTTCTGCTGCAGTGATTTTGACTTCTTAAAAACATGAGACCGACAGTCCTATACTGTAGGAGTGCAATGCTAACACTTAGCAATACTTTTAAAGTTGCATTCATTCATAACTACACCTTACCTTAGTGACACTGTGTGTAACTGTGTGTAACGGTAACTATGCACTAATGTATTGGGAAAAGGGGCTGGAAGCTATTTAAAAAAAAGAGGGAACTACATCTAAGATAAGACAAGATGGCCTTGTTTTTATCTCCGTGGGTAAATGCAGGAGTTAAAGCAGCAACACAGTGAGAATGCAAGTTAAAAAACAGTGTGCTTGCATCTGAAGAGAATGGTAACATTCTTTTGGAATATGATAAAGATCACTGTCAAAAGCTAATAATTAGCAATGAGCCAAATGCAGTAATACTATAAATCTTAAAGATATATGGTATTAAGAGGCTTTTAAGTCCAAGAATGCTACCGGTAGCGAATAGTGCAGGAAAGGGAAGAGCTCTAGGAAATGTTGATGCCGTGTCCTTTGTAGCATGTCACTGTGAAAAGTTGGAGTTTGTATCAGAGGTCATGATTAAGTTGCACAGTTCATATCCAGGTTCAGAAAGACAAGTATAACCCCCCCTGCAGCATTACAGAAACAGGGCAGTCTTTATCGGACCTCTCAGTAGCGTGGCCTTGATAAGCTTTGTGGAATAATAATGAGTGCATCTGTTCCTCACACACACACACACAGCCAGGTGATGTTTAGGTTTTTTGTATAATAGTAGGGCAAGTGTTCCCATTAGCATCCATGATGGGTCTCCTGGGGTTATTGAGGACAGAAAACCTGCCTTTCCCCCCCTTTTTCCAACCAACCTGATGTCTGTTTTACCATGATGCAGTACAGAGGCTCTTCTGCCAGCCTGAGCCAAAGGTTCATGTGCTTAGTTTGAGTGCGGCAGACTAACCAGACCTGATAAAAGTGGCATTAAACCATCAGACTTCTCCCCTCACACAGCTCCCACGTCCACATCGTACAAATTACTGCTCAATTTGGCTGCAATCATGCTCTTAACATGGAGCTGGTTTGGAGAGGAGCTTTTCTAATTATGGGCAATCTGTAAAAGATTGTTGTTGTGATTACAGCACAGACATATGCCCCAGTGCAGATCACATACAAACTAGACACCAGCACGCTGAACGCCGAAAATAAACCCTAGTTGATGCATTATTTGCAATACATATCATCATAAATAGTATATATGATATTACAGGTTTCCCATTAAATAATATTTAGAGACAATATTAACAAAGCTCTACAATAAGAGTTTTCAAATGTGTGTTAATGTTGGGGAGTTTTCACCTTCAATTATAAAAAAATGTTGTGAAACCCTTTGTTTACTTCAATAAATGTGTAGAATTGTAGCGTCTCCACATACTGTAAAGAAAGGCAAAGTGATGCTTGATTAAACTTGGACACATTTCCTGTCAGCAATCATATCAAGAACAGCATAGAGACAAGATCAAAATATCCTAATTACAATTACAAAATGACACAGGGTACAACAAGGGCCTCCAGTCTGATAGTGATAATTACAGGCATACATGGTAATAAGAAATATGGCATTGTGAGAAACACACTTTTGTCACAACCACTTCTCTATGAATGGTGTGTTTGTGTTCATGTGTGTCTATGGGTTCTGTTCAGCTTCAGTGGCCCGATCATGAGAGGTTCAGTGGAGCCACTGCTTTCAAAAAAAGTCTTTGGATCCATCTCGCCTTAGAAAATCTCTTCTTCCACCCAAACCGCCACACGTGCCCTTCTCCTGTCTGCGTTTATTACACGGCCGTGATCCTCTTACTGAGGCTTCCTCTCCAGTGAAATAGCATATGTTTCTCATTAAGCCCAATTTATTTTTCTCATCATTCAAGGCAGGCATTTGCCAAGCCAAAAGCATTGAGAAAGCCTCACTTCTGCCATTCTTTCTTATTCCCCCCTCTCTGACATGTCTCAGAATATTTCAAATCGCTGAGGTTTTAATTTAATTTACAGCCACAACAAAAGAGCTCAGCACTTTAATAGCATTGTAAGTAATTTTAAGTTAATTCAGTAACCTTTGAAATGGAGTTCATGCAGCCACTAAATTGTGGTTGCTGTGACGAACACAGAGGTCACACAGAGGCTTCCAGCTTAGTCATCAAAGGATTAGTGGGATATCATTTTTGGAATTGCCCTTTTTTTATCCAGTGGCACTCAAAAATGTGTCATTGATACACTTTAAAAAACAATTACTAATCTGGTTTAGATTATTTTTCACAACTTCAATTTTGCATTTCTGAGCAGCAACTGTGGAATTAAGCACAAGTCTATTTAAATAATCAAAGGGGTCTTCTGAGAAGCTTCCAGAGGTACATTATGCAGGTAATTGCAGTGCACGGTATGAGTTGTACTGTAAATTGAAATGTGATTTAATCCCAGCAGCTACACATAAATATTACAGAAATCCTTGAGCATGCGATGTGTCATTCTGATTCTAAAGGGAGAACTGGAATGCATCTTGTCATTAGCAACTGAGAATCATCTTAAACCGTCCTTTCTAACTCCAATTTTTATTTTGTAAATCCTTTTTTTAACCAATAATGCTTCACAACCAGCACCAAGAAAGAGTGGTTTCCTTTCAGAATGTATTCAACCATATGAGAGTGGAGGTGGTGTCATCTCCTTTTTAGTGTGAATTCCCCCCCCACATTAAATGTAAGCTGTTATAGGGCCCAAAGGAGCTCAGTAGTCTATTTTCCAATGATGTTGTCAGCTATGTGGCTTACACCCCTGAGAGGTGAAGGTAATCAGCCTTTTCATCTCCAGAGGAGGGGCGATGTCGAGGTCTTGGCTGTCTCCATATTTTCCTCAGCCGTCCTCCCAGTGTGAGCAATGCTTCACTCTTTCTCTACTCAATCTTTTCTGCTTGTGTGCATCAGCTTTCTCATCATGCTTTAGTATATCAAGATGTTTTTCATGATTTCCCTTTATATGCTTTTTGAAAGAACTGCGTGTGTGTGTGCATTTTAGGACTCTTACCCTTCAAAGAGCATATGGAAGAGAAATGTTTGACTGTCATCTTCAGTTTTTCCAAGATTAATGACACAGCTAGAGCTAAATAAAAAAAGCATGAAGATGGAATCTTTGAAGTTTGTCATTCAATGAGTGTTTGTTTTCTTTTCGGGATTATGAGCTTGAACTAAATTCAATGATAAACTGAATTCAGTTTGGGGTCATAGGACATCGGAGCTATTTTATTTTTCACCTTTAACACGGCGGCGTGCGTTGAAGCTTGCCGGCGGGCGTGTCTGAAGCTCGGCCAAAAATCAATCACATGAATCTCCCGCTCCGGACACACAAGCACACAGTTTGATTGGCTAGAGCTTGTACTGGCATATGATTTGATTGGCTGATGCTTCCGTCAAAGCTTCAAAAGTTGAACATTGCTCAACTTTTGAAGCGAGCAACGTGAGCAAAGCGAAGTGACGCTCCCACAATGCAGTTCGGCAAAGTGTGATGTCACCCCATTCAAAGTGAATGGGCAGAAGCGTTGAAGCTTCAATGCACGCCACCGTGTGGACGGGCCGTTACACTTTCACTATATGTCTCATCATCAGGTGATTCAGTGGCAACATACAAATATATAAACAACAGCTTCGTATATACCAGACTAATCAAGAATGAAGGCTTTAATTTGTATTCTAATTGCTGTTGTTCTATTAGCTGGAATAAACAGGATTTGGCACAAATGCACAAGATCAAAGCCTAATTTTAAGAAGAATATGAAATGCCTATCCTAAATGCCCTCATTAAGGAACACATTTCATACTGTATAAGGCATTGAAATCACTTTTCTTCCGAGAACACATTCACGTTTGCATTTCTTTTGTGTAGGTGTTGAAACAATTGCTCTCTTCCGTGCAGCTCCCAAACATAGCAGACGTACAGGGCTTGTAAGAAAATTAGTCAATTTAATTTCCTTGAGTAATGAAAATGTCATGCACCATTTAATAAAACTGCAAGAAAAAAGTCTGTTTCACAAGCTGGAGATAGCTAGGGCCCCATGGATTTGAAAGTTTGACAGTTGCCCCTTTAGATGTTTTCTCTGAGTTTTGTTTATTTTTTTCTTGATGTGATTTCAAATTAATCTCAACAGCTTGGATGTAAATATGAAAATGAGACTTGTTTGTTCTCCCCCTGACTACCCAGAGCACTGCTGGCTGAGGTAACCGATATCTCTTTCGCCTTTA
The DNA here is from genome assembly GCF_902827115.2 of Pseudochaenichthys georgianus. Lineage (NCBI taxonomy): Eukaryota > Metazoa > Chordata > Actinopteri > Perciformes > Channichthyidae > Pseudochaenichthys > Pseudochaenichthys georgianus. Next base: position 23,476,703 of record NC_047509.1, read on the forward strand.
AACTGCAAATTATTTTACGTTTATGAGTTTGTCTCATCTTCAAGGTCAAAAATGTAATTTTTGCTCTTTCAAAGGGTTATAACCTTAAAGGAGAACCTCCATCCTTGCTGATTAATGAGAGACTCCTGCATTTGATGTTTCAACGGTGACATTTTAAACTTTAAATATTTTATATGCATACCTATGAAAAAAATGAAGATATCCATTCATGTGGAATAAACTGTATTGCAGAGAAGAAAGGCTGGGCTGGGTATCATTTTAATAGAACAGTTAGAGTGCAATGGTTTTTCTTGGTGATTTTTATTTGAGGTTTTTATGTGTGCGCAAGCTGATTTAAAGGCACACTAAATCATTGGGGATGGGGAGTAGTGGATTATGCATTTAATCAAGGAGTAGGCCTTGGGAGAGTGGCTGGCCGAGTCACCGGGGCATCAACGAGGGGTTGGCTCTAACATGGGGCCCTATCCTCTTTGTTCCTTCCCATAATGGGCCATTTTCACATCATTTGTGAGAAAAAAATTATAGAGCGTGTTTCTGTACCAGCTGTGATCCCACTGATCATTGCAACTGTGTGATGACTCAAAGTATATACCTTACTTATAGCAGGAAACCGTAACTTGGAATATATCTGCATGAGAAACTCTTGCAGCAACATTTTAGCTTTTTAGTTTTTTAACATTTTATTTTATTATAGAGATGTTCTAAACCATACAGTCACTTACTGATAGAAGTCTGTATTCTGTTACTTTCATAATGATTCGTATCACTTTGCCACCTGATTGAAATGGTTGCGCACCAGTTCTGTTTATACTACATTAGGTATCTGAATGGGTAGACATATTCACACATGTTCAGACCATGCATACGGTCAGTGCTTAGTCGCTGCAGTCATAAATTCTGGGCTTCATGCAGACACTTTATGTTGAGCCTTAGGGAAATGCAGGTGATCAAAAATATGGGCCACGCGACCCCGGGCTGCTTTATAGATGAGGAAAATATTATTTGAGCCTTGTTTTCAGTCGTTTTCTTGATAGGACAAAGCCATCTAAAGAAAAACACATAAAGATGGCTAACTGGCTTATTCTTATAAACCAGTTAGCTATTTGATGTTTGAAGCTATAGAAAAGATGAGGTTAGACTTTGTTAGCCAACTGTTAAATGCAAACAATTTAAAGTAGTTTTTTTCTGTGGTTCTTTTTCAGTTGTGTTGATTAAAGCATTGGCTTAATCCAATAATTTGCACATATATATTTTCTTTGTTAATCGTCAGTCATACTGTAGCATCAGTTTTAATGCATTATAACTCTTATAATGCGTTCTGGCTGTGAGGTCCTCATTACTGACAGAACCAATGTAATTTGTGAATGCTGTGAATATGATAAGACCCCACTTCAGTATTTATAAAGATATTCTTTTTAATTGCTGAAAAATAATTATGAAATTGGAAACAATCCAAAAGGCATGAAATAGTCTAGTATCAAAGGGGTAATATTTTGGTGTGTAATTGTAATTTTCTTTATTGAATTATTCTTTTTGTACTTTTCTCTTGTCAAACTGACACTGAAACTGAAAGCTTTGTGAATTGAGCCGTAGAGTTTCCACAAATCTGCAGTGTTTGTCTTGGTTGTGTCATCAGCCTTATCACACTTACCACACTGTCCCCCATGAAATTGAAATACTCTGTCAGTGGTTTTGTCTTTAGACATGGATCGGCGCGTCAAATATTTCTATTTAACCATAATGTACATATTGTATTTAGGGTGTATCCATGTTTAAATTCTGTCTGTAAAACAGGCTTTTTGTCTTACCGCCTTTAAGTGTGGTATTTAATGTGGGTTCCCTGTCAGCTTCAGGTATGTTAGCGTCACTGTCGGCAAGATGTTCCCATTATCGCCTTTGAAAATTAATATGTGTGCTTAATTCTTGATGACTTGCTTTCCTACCGGCCAGCTTCATGTTTAATTTAAAAGTCACAGTGTGCTTTGTGTGTCAGAGCTGTGCAACTGTCTCACCTCTTAATCAGGACAGAATCACAAACATCAAGGATGAATCTGGAAAGCAAATGAAAACACTAGCTTTTGCAAGCCTCTATGTTCCTATGATGTAAACATGGATGTGTAGATATCCTTCTCATTATCAGTTTTCCTGTAAAAAGCTCTACATGGGGTTGCCTGTAATATATTGCTATAGAAGTCATCTTGTTCCCAAACAGAATTGTGTTTTTATTTATCACAAGACAGTTAACTTTGTTGTATTATCTTCAAAACATTAATGTGGTTAATTATGCAGCTTAATTCCCTAATAACCTCCAGTGTTCTTGGCTGTGCCGTTAGATAGGTGAAATATTTACCCAAAGTAGGATTTAAACAGGGACATGTTTTCTATAAGGGCTTGGTTTGTTTTCTCCTCCTATTTGCTCCTGAGGGGGATTAATACTGTCAATCACATTGACTGGCACCTCTCAAATCACACCCTTGCAGCAAAGTGGCTGATTTTGTCAGGCAGAGGATGGCCTTATCAGTAGAACCTTGTTTGGAGACTCACAAAACCGCTAAACCCGCAATTCATGGGAGATCTGTTTACAATCTGCACCGGCCATTGACTGCTAAACAGCCCGCGCAGATCCATCCTGGGCCACTCCGAGGAGGAGAGGAGCAGAGCAATTACATCCTCAAACAGCAATCTGAGGCGAGGTCGGCATGCAAACAGACATCAAGTACACACACAAACACTGACAGATTCAGACACAAGCAATAAGTTTGCTCAAGACTTTGTACAGTCTTGTTAAGCTTTGGGTATGAATATGTTTCGCCGATCTATTGTTGCACATGTACATGCACTGTACAGTCGTTTTGCTGACATGTACATCTGAGTGCCTCATTTAACTTTCTCATACAGGAGCAGCTTAAGAAACCTGACCCATATTATTTTAGAGCTGAAATGCAACCAAACCTGTCACTAAATATTTTCATATCAAACCCTCACTCATGACTTCACTAAAGGATTGCGCAGCTTTTGCAACCGCTAAACCTCTAAAAAATAAGACAGAAGGTGACCGCATAACCCTCAAATCAACTGCATAAGGTGAAACTCAACCCGATCTGCGCTACCAATCCAATAGCGTCTAGGTGCGCCGGTGCTATTTGCACATATTTCAATTAGGCAATATGCATACATTTACAAAATACAAAATTGGCCCCTTTCTATGCAAATGAGCCGCATTGCAGAAAACCATCAAATTCACTACGATCACTGCTTTTAGCCACATTTTAGCACCTTCTGAGAGTTGGGAGTAACTGATCTTTAAGGGGGTGTCACGTCTAGACTTTCATCCACTTCAACTCATACTATGTTCTTTTCGGGATGTATGAGTTCAAAAACACCAATAGTGTTTTTCTGTCACGATTAAATTCCTTATAGTTCTGAAGAATGCCTTGTTGGTCAGGATCTGAAGCTCGAAGGTACCATTAAAGACGAAACATATAGCACATACTAAATGTATTGCCGTGTTTTTGTGTCTGGTGTTCCAGTTTAGTTAACCAAGACTTCTGTGCGTGATCATTGTATAAAGTCAGATTAACAACCCGAGACGCTAGAATTTTGTTGTATTTTAAAGACGTTTTTTTCGTAAACGGTCAGTCTACAAGCTTTTCTGTATTTCCAATATCTCTGAAGAACTGTTACTCCACATACATAACTTAGATGCATGCTTTCAGTTTCCATCAGTGGCATTGATAACATGTTAAGATATTACATTTGTACTCTATATTATCAGGACATCGATAGTGTCATGTCCGTGGCAAAACAACCTCTTAGATACTTCCAGATCCAAATGCAGTTCTTAGAAATATCTCGAGCAAAGCATTGTCAGCCTCACAAAGCAAGGTTAAAAGCTATAAAGATATCACAAGAAGATTAAAAGCATTAGAGGCAATGTCAGTAGATCATTTTATCTTGCCCACCCCACTGCTAGTCAGCATCTTTTTATTTGTCTTGGTTGTTGTTAAAGGACATATGGCCTTTTAATCCAAAGAGGCTGATTGTTGTTTTTACAGCCCAGGAAGTGTTTCTGGATTGGAGGGCACTAAATCATCGCTCCCCTCAAAGCTATATAAAATGGCTAAAGGTTGTCCAATGCGGAACATGTAGTATGTGCTCTCCTGTACAGATGAAGCAGCCACTCAAGTGCGTTTCAGGCTAATCTGTACATTGGAAGTTAAATATAGCATTATCCTATTGAGCAGAATTCTTGTCAGTTTTTTGGCAAGCCAACATTTCCGCGGAACTTATCTTCTCATTTTACGCATTATGAAGTGCTGGATCAGTGATCACTGTTTGTTTAGATCCTGCCTTTGACAAATAAGTCAATTTAATATATTGTATGTTGAAGCAATATTTCACAATAGGTGTCAGTCACGCTTTACGGTTCTTGAAATGTAAGCCCTATTCGGTATAGTGCCTCGGGCATTAAAGCTTGAGGATGATGCAAACAGCTAAGTATATTGCTTCATCCATTAAAGGATTTTAATAGTTGAGTTACATTATTGATTTTATTTTACAGTGATAAATACATCACTGATTGAAGGTTTTTCACATCAAAGATGAATTGCATTAGTCTGCCATTTTGAGGAGTCGAAATAGAGATGGGACATGTGAAAGCCATAAAATCTGTATATGTGACACTTAATGTGGGCATTACTACTGTGCGAGTGCAGCCCTTTCACAGTGTTGTTTTAAAAAGCTGTAATGGCTAATCAGAAAAATGAACTATAGTAGCATACATCTGATTATGTTATTCAATGTCAGGTCAGTATATGAAGTAAAGTGCACCAAAAATAACTGAAGGACCACTTAAACATACTGCAAGCAGCGGGAACTCTTGAACTCTTATATAGGCAAATATATGATTTACTTAAAGTTCAACTACAAAATATATTTTATTTCCCACATTTCGACCGAAGACTGTGGACGGTGTTCCTCCTCTCATCATGAACAAAATAAGACATGATGCATTTTACAGCAACACAACAAACTAACAAACAAATGCGTCTAACCATGTGCATATGGGAATGTTTTATCAGAATCTTGGTATTTAGAAGATTCAGAGTGAATGATGATATGTGACAATCAGTCACAGCAATTAGTGTTACTGTTAAGAAGCCTTTTTGTTTTCTCTCACCCATACAGAATGTCAGAAATAAATCCTCACTTGCATTTGCATATTAATTGGATCTGAGACGTCAAGCATCTTTCATTAAGCAAAATGATCTGCATATTTGGAGACATAAAATAGTTTATTTCAATGTGGGAAAAGAAGTCATTGAAAATTGACCGCGTATGGGATGTAAACTTTGGCTGATCCATTAACCCTTTACCCCCTGGAAGCAGATTGAACACAAAGCAACAACACAATGGGATGACGTTCCTCACACACACACACACACACACACACACACACACACACACACACACACACACACACACACACACACACACACACACACACACACACACACACACACACACACACACACACACACACACACACACACACACACACACACACACACACACACACACACACACACACACACACACACACACACACACACACACACACACACACACACACACACACACACACACACACACACAATTCTGCAGTCGGATGCAGAGAAAAAGAAGCAGTGACATCAAATGTGAATATTAAGGTTATTATTGGTGTCCTTTTCAGAATCAATGACCTTCTGTTTTTGAGAAATGTAAGACAAGGCAAATGTATTTTTATAACACTTTTCAGATACAAGGGTATTTTCAAATTGCTTTACATATCCATAAACACATAAAACAAAAAGGCTCTTCATAAGAAAATAAGTAAAGAAAACTAAAATGATTTACGATATGCCGAAATATAAGAATGCAACATCTTTTTAGGACTTTGGGAGAGGCAGAGAAAGTTTTAAGACTCATTTCAAAAGAACAAAGCGTTGGGGCAGACCTCAAGTTTATTCTAGATCTGCGGTGCTATGAAACTGAATAGAAGATTGCAGTGTAGCTTTTTTGAATTATCCAACTTAAGTTAAGGTTTAATTATGGAATACAATTTAAAAAAACTGTAGACATAGCAACATGGAAATTGTATGAATGAGCCGCAAATATTACTAATCAGTAATTTTACCAAGTAAAACACATCCATATTTTTAAGCTTGTAAATTCTATCATTGCATAAATCGTACTTGTATTTGATTCAGCAGTTTTGTTTATATCCTTTTCGGATTAGGCCCTGGGGGGAACCTACAGTAACCCCATGATTACGGAAATCCCTCGTGTAATCTGCAGTTGTCTTCCAAAGTTATTCTCAATACAGTAGCTCCAACTCTGCTCTGCTAATTACTACAACAACCAACTTCCCTTGAAAGCATCATTTGAACATAATGTCCTATTGTCCTAAGATTGTGTACTTCCACTGATTAAATTCTCTCTCTGTGAGTGCGCTCTGTTCTTTTAAAGTAAATAAAATCCCAGGACAATGAGAAATGCCAAACAAAGTGGACAAGGGGGGGAAAGACGTTGTTTGTCTGAAATCTTTGTTTGTCAGACACAACCGTGTTTTGTTTTCCGTGGCCGTTCTAAAGGGAAAAGTGACATTGGTTGGTTCGATGCGATTAAGGCTCACAGGCTGCTAATGGAAAGGCTGTGTATCGCCGGGTCTACATAGTTAGGGGCTAGACTTGTGAATAATTTGATTAGGTTGCAGGGGAATATATCTGGAGGATTATGTAAATGGCGGTGCCCCCGTGCAGAATTCTTTTGAACTCTTCAGAACTCACATCTGCCGGGGTCGACAGCTAGACAGGACGGCTGGCTTCTTGTAGCCTGATTCCTCTGTGTTGGAGGAAGGTGTTTAAAGGTCATTTTCAGTACAAACACACTTGTCCTGAAAGACCTCTCTATTCCAAAGAACTTCAATTTATTTTCTGTTGATGCCCATGCAATTATCATTTTCTTTGAGTCAACAATAGCTGAGCTTAGGACAATTATTGTTGTATACTAATTAGGCAGACTGTGTGCGTGTGTGTCACCAGTAACCTCTCGCACACGTATATGTACACACTGGAATAGCTTTGACCTGTTAGCAATATATGTAAGGTTATATCTGCCTCTCCCTCTGTGCCGTCTGAGATTTTTCCCCCAAGCCTTATTTGGTGTATTTCTGGGTGGGGATATGTTTGTGTTGAGCACTATGGCAACCAAAGTCAAGGTGACCAAGAGCATGTTGCACACATTAGATTACCAGAATAGAGGCATTAGACAATGCAGTCAACACAAAATACTATTTATCTGCAGCCTGATTGTAGGCATTTCAGAGACCATCCCTGGGTTTGCTGAGGAGTTATTGTCCAGGTGAGTCTGACCACTGTGTGAAAGCAAAGCAGCTTGTGCAGTGGCTTCTGGGTATGCTGGTCACAGACACTTAAGTAGATATTGTGCCTTTAAGTGGAAGGCAGCTGTGGACGAAGGAAACTTTTAAAATCATGAATAGAACCATTTTTCTGTGACGTCTTTTTTCCTTCTTTTTAAATTAGCAGTGTTGAAATTACCTTAAGAAAACGTTATCATTATTTGTTTTGGTTAAAGTTAGATATAGCGTAACAATGTTATCACTTCAATCGTATCATAATTCATATCTTATTTCAAAGGGCGTATTAATTCCACTCACAGTGACTCCATTACACTGTGCTTACTGAGCTTATTTGATCAATCTCCAAAAAAGCTAAAATGCTCCAATATTAGCAGCTGCTTGAAAATCTGGCAGGCTCTTAGCAGCACATGTTAAGTAACTCTGGCAACTTATGCTCGCTCGTGCACTGTGGCTACAAGTGTATGTTGGGGCCTTCAGAGATGAAGTGTTTGGGACTGCTCTGCAGAAACTGAGGCAGTAGTGCCAACACAGTAAAACCTAATCACTTTGGCAGGCCGTGCAGTTGTGGGATTCAGTCTCACTCAACAAAACATGAAAATAAAACAAGCAGATTCTTTAAAGTGCTAAACCTCCCAGTTTATTGAAACTTCCTTCCACATGTGAACCCCCATACTGTGATGTATATGGGGAATGTCTGACTTTGTGCTTATGTGTGCTCTCAGTCCGCTTCCTCGCACAGAAAAGCTGAAGTCCTGAAATATTGCTTTGAAAAAACTTCCCCTCCTCGAGAATGTTTTTTGTTTAATTCCCAGGAATGTATGCGGGGGGCAGTAAGCGGTTACTTAACCAACAGGAAGGATGATACAAGGACATACTGTAATTATGTTCAAAGATACAGATTCAGCCCAGTTTTTACTTGTAAAACTTGAGCAATCAGTTTTGGAATCTAAAAGAATCCTCTTTTGTGGTTGTCATGTGCTATTGAAAGAGACTGCTTTGCCCCGGCTTGTGACCACTTGTTGAAGGGGTTGGGAGTGATTTAGGGAGGGCAGCTGGTTAACAGAGATTTAATTTATCTATTCTGAGAGCCCTGTATTTTTGCAAGCAGTTCTCAGCTTGCAGTTGCTGCTTTCATGACTTTGTGGCAGATTGTATGAATTGTGTGAAATGACTATGACTAAAGGGGGGGAACAGCTGAGGGGGCGAATGTGTTGAAAAGAGTGAAGAAATGTAAAATGCCAGAGATGTTAAGCAGAGGGCAATCTGGATCTGTGGAAGTGCTGCTTTAAGTTTAAAACGCTGATTTCCTTTGGCTCTGTGAGAAAAGAAAGCAAGGGAGAGTTAAATATTTTACAAAGGTCATGGGCTGTAACATGGGAAGTGTTTTCTAATTTCACACCGGGTTGAACTCAAAATATTGAAATGTGTATGTGACTAATTAAATGTTTTGATAAAGTGTTGAATATGTTTGCTCACTTTTAAAGAGTTCACGACAGAAGAGTCACTAATAATAGAAAGCCTGTTCTAACACGGCTTGGATATTCAACAGTGTTTCTCGCGGCTTTGTGAAAGCTCTCCAGGCATCTGAATATGTGATTGTTCTGTGGCGCTACGTGTGTGAGGATAGATATGGAGGCATTATTACCCAGGAGAGGTCAGGGGTCAAGCATTAAGTAAGCTGCCTGCTTGGATCCCTGCATCAGAGATTTCACTCTGTTGGCCCAGGAAATACTCCTGTGTCTTGTCTAAATAATCAAGGAGTCCTTCAGCGTACAAATGTGAAAACTGATAAATAAACACAGGAGACTGAGATTAGGAGGAAGTATCACTGCAAGGAGCCCACAGAGCCAAAGTGAAGATTTTGCCTCTTAATTATAGAGCAACAGAGAGGTGTTTATAGGGCCTGGCGGGGGAACAGGAATACCCTGTTGGTCTCATGCGGTTACCTTTAGTCTCATTTTCTTACTTTCATAAACCATGTTGTTTGACCTTCTACATAGGAACAGTTTGTTTTAACCTCATTCCTCTTAACGTGTAGGAACACAATGGAACAGGCTTGGGTAGGAAGTCACATCTCACCATATCAAAAACAGATTAGAAACTGAAGAAAAGGCAAAAACACATGCATGAAAACAACAGCGGTGACAATGAAAAGCATATCGAGGAACTCAAGATATTGTTAAATATGTCACACACAAATTACATGATCATGTTTTTTCCCTCCATTGATACATACGGAGTGTGCAATATGATATGTAATACAATGCAAATGTGTGTTACAACTAGTATTAGTAGTGGTAGAATTTGTAATGGTTTCTCAGTCCTTAAGCTCTCCCTTTTTATCTGATCAAACTGCTGTTCTCTGAAAGTTTCCTGGCCTGCCTCCTGTTGGTATCTCTGAAGAGGGACAAAGTTAGAGTGAGCATTATCACGCAAACTCAAAATAACCCCTGAATTCAGATAGTGCCTTATTAGGTCATGGATCCACAATGGGAAGGAAGTTAACACAAAACTGATCGGCAGGTCAATGTTCCTTTGATTCCCGGCACAGGACAGCATAACCTTAGACAGAGTTTTTGTAGGCTTTACTTTAACGACAATTTAAAAAAAAAAAGGGTTTGAATACTTGGAAACTGGGTGTAGTTGATTAGATAATGTGGGACAATGTTCTAGCATCCACAGCCGTCTTGTGTCATTGCCCCAGGCTTATAGAAGCACATTACCTGAGTGATTGAATAACTTCCCACGTAATTGGTAGTGAAGCATGTTGAAGCTTTTCCCACACATGTCTCTTTTATATTAGATAGTAATAATAGTTGAACAAGCTAACTACATTTAAATACATTGTGAGTGGAAACAACTCTGTCTATTTATACGTGCACTTGGTAAATAGCGCCTGTCTGTTCCACAACATACCTCACTTGTGTTTTGTTCTATTTTTGACCTGGTTCTGTCCTTGAATAGAACAAGAAAACGGACTGTGTGTGTGTGTGTGTGTGTGTGTGTGTGTGTGTGTGTGTGTGTGTGTGTGTGTGTGTGTGTGTGTGTGTGTGTGTGTGTGTGTGTGTGTGTGTGTGTGTGTGTGTGTGTGTGTGTGTGTGTGTGTGTGTGTGTGTGTGTGTGTGTGTGTGTGTGTGTGTGTGTGTGTGTGTGTGTGTGTGTGTGTGTGTGTGTGTGTGTGTGTGTGTGCTCCAGTTTAGGAAAAGTGACACTTTGGCTTGAAAGACACTTGGGGGCAGTTAGATAAGGAATTTAGTGGCTTTATCACAAATGCCACTATTTAATTTAAAAGGGTGAGGCACTTAGGATCTGGCAGCGGTCTTTCAGCCTTGTGATCAATTTGCAAGAAAGTGGAAAAGATTGGAGCCTGAGAGCAGATTAGCAGGATACAAATATAGAAGTGACATTACTGTGGGTATTAGTCAGTGCTCAGCTGAACAAGTGGCAGCTCCCGATAGGCCTGAGAGCGGGGCCCCTGTGGAAACACTGAGAGATAGACAGTTTTTCTCTTTTTAAAGGAACACCTTAAACTCATTCATGTGGAACCATATGGTAAATCACAAGTGCATCAATTTCAATCTCAAATGAGCTTTTAAAACATTTATGTTGAAAATGAGGCCATTGCGTAAGTAATCCTTTGTTTTGCTTTCTGTCTCATTATTCTCTTTGTTCCTGGGCACGAGTTGGCAGGAATACGTGGCAGCCGGAGCCAAAGCTCACATTGAACTGCTCTATTGTTGTTTGTACAGAACCATGCACGCAGTACAGACAACACGAATGCAGAGGTGACAGAACCTTAGTCCTGACAGGAGAGTCACAATATTTACTGATGTGCTCAAGGGTTCTAATAACAACTGTTTTCTGTTCACAATCCATCTGCTGATTATGTTGTCGACCATCTTTTTGGTAGTCTTTCTTGGAAAGTTGTGAAAAATGTTGTTTTTAAATTCTGATGCATATACAAACTTAAAGAGATTAACATTAAGCATAACATAAGAAAGAAAGCTTCTAACGCTTAGAAATAAGAGGTGAATAGACAGCACCAAACTAGTCAGTTTCTGTATTATCCATGTAACTGATGATTATTGTCATTAATGAGTAAACTTAATGAGTTTAGATCAATTAATTTGTCTATTAAATGCAAGACAGTATTGAAAAATAGAGAAAGAAGTCCAAAACTGTTAACAACTCAAAGAAAGAGCCATGCACTTACATTCACATCCATATAAGCCGTCTGTGTTTATACGCTCATACGGACTTTTGACTTAAAGAAGCAAGTTCCCACCTGTCCTCGGGGGTTGTGAAATAGTACTCTAGGAAAACGGTGGAAAATGAAGTAGGAACTGAGAGAAAGAACACTCACCATGGCACAGACTTACAGTTTATAACAAATATAGATGGAACTACATTTAATAATTGTATGGATTTGTTTACTTACAAGCACAGAGCAAGGCCAACACCACAACAATGGCTTAATCTTCATTTCCCTCTGATTCTGTAACATACCTTTTTGGGTTTGTTACTAAAGCTTTATCATTTTTTCATTTGGCCCCTCCCTTTCCTCCTCTCTGCCCTCCTTTTTTTTTTTAGCAACAGTTGTTGTGTGTTCCTCTTGGCAGCGCTCCATAGTCTGTTTGATGTGGTTTCCAGAAGTCCTGAACTGCAGTCCCTGGCCACTCTTTCTGTCATCAGTAGACCTGCTGTCTCTTTAGCCTCCATTGACTCCTTTTAACCTCCTCCTACCTTCCTCACATCCAAGCAGCTGCTTTCCTTCCAGCTGCACATTTCTGCATGGAAACCATCTGATTCCCATTATTTGGTGGTAAACTGGATTTTGCTGTGGGTTGCATACAAAAACGTACTCCTGCGAATACGGTACGCTCTTTAGTCATCCAGACAGTGAGAAAAAAACAAAACGGCTACTATTTCCCGTTATAAATATAAATTCGAAGGCATATTGTTCTCTTTTTAAATCATGAGCCATGTAAGGCTTCTCGGTAATATGTCAAATGAAATCAAAGTTAATCAGCCCGTTGAACCCATTTCTACCAGCGACCTCTACACACTGTAATTTGAGTGAAAGTAGACGAGGAGGGGGGGAGGAAGAGCCAGAAAGATAGGAGCTTGAAAGAGGGCCTCGTAGAGGACAGTCAGTGACCCTATATGGGCGCCTTTCCTGCATATACCAGCACGTTTAAAGGGAAACTGATAGGCAGGTGAAATATCTGCCACTTACAGAAAAGAGGCAGGGACTTGGGAGGGCAGACAGGACAGAATGGATATGGATTGGGTCACAAGGCTGACGAGGCCTTCCTAAGGAAATGAATATTCCTTGCAAAGTACACTTGGTGACACTTAGGTCTAAGGACAAAACACAAAAGCAAAGGAAATCCATTGCTCACTTTTATTTGGCGTTCAAAAGCACTGGATCATAGTTTTTTTTCTCATCACATAATACCTTACACGCTGTATTAGCCTTTTTTATGGTGACATTACTATAAAATATGCTGTGTTGTTCTGACACCATTTATTGTATAATGATTTGTAGTACCGAGTAACAAATGTAGAGAAATCATCCTTCAATCTCTTCTATCTTCAGTGCATGTCTGAAACTGAAAAGTCAAGGGATTAATCAATTGCCTTTTTCCATGCTCTGCAGTGTATTTGTATCCACTTTCACCCCACAAGAATGGATACATATTATTATCGTGTGGACTTCCACTTTGTATCAGATGAAGGCGATGCGGTGGAGTCTGAGCTAAACATGCCCAGGGGGCTGGAGTGAAACCGGTGTCTCGTTTTCAGGGGCAAACAAACACATACAGGGAGCAGACATTGCTGTCACATCTCCCTTAGCTCCCCTGTCACCCCCCAGGGCAGTGGGCAGAGGCAACCTCTGTGCCGGGGTGATGCCGCCAAAATCTACTCCAGCAGGGAAATACATGACCAGACACACACGCTTACAGTACACAGGCACACAATAAAAAGGCATTAACTGTGTGTGCTGTGGCTGCTGTACACACTTTCTCAAAAACACCACTGTGCGTTGTTAAACCCTCACCTCCCTCATGAGATCACCACTCTGACCTTCCAAGCTGAAAAGCAGCAGATTTAGTCCACCAACACAGCTCCATTTTTAACTTTCCCAGATTGATCAGTGATTGTGCTGGCGCCGAGCAGCTGTATAGCTTTACATCAGTGAGGAGGAGGTTTAGTGGTTTTCAATAGTATTTCAGGATATCCTTGCTGCTGCTGCTGCTGCTGCTGCACTTTTTGGCAGACTAACAGCTGCCACCAGCATTAGTGTACAAGCAGACACTTCTTAATGTTCCCCAGCCCTGGCCTCAAGTGTCACATGGACTCCATCCAGCCTAACACAGTTGCCATCCGCAATGGCTGGATTGGTGAAAAGCGGTGTGAGACTAGCAATTTACAATATGCTCAAGACTGTCCTTTCATTTTGGTTTCAGTTTTAGTTACAATAATGCGACCAGTTCTGACGGTTCGGTGGCCTCAGTTTGCCCACAGAAGGCAAACTGAGTACAGACACCTTTCTAATTATATGCGATTTATTATCACAGATGAAAAGTGATTTATAACAGTCTCTGGACCAAGGGAAATTAGTTACGTAGCCCTGTTGCTTATAATTTGACAACACTGCCTTGAATTCACTGAGATGTAAAATTAATTCTTGCAGTTGTTTTCAATGGGACTTTCATGTTTGTCTTGCTCACTGTTAAAAATCTGAGAAAAATACAAATGATTGGACTTGGCTCAGTAACTTCATTGTGCAGGGAAAAGAAAGCCCAACTGGACGGGGTTCAGTGGTTTTAGGCCTTTTGAGGGTTTGTGTGTCAGGATTTATGTATTTAATTACACACTCATTCTGCTAATGTAAGTGGAGAAAAAAGGAAAATGGATAAAAAGCCCCATCGAGCCTATAAGCTCGTAGTTTCCCTCTTACTGAAAGTTGGCCACCGCTGCTGTTTAGCTCCCCTTGAACTGGGCTAATACTTGTCTATTCCGATTAGGATTAGTACAGTATGTGTTGCATGGGCTCAGGGACCCGGGACTCGTAATCTAATAAATCAAGATAAAAAACTCTGAGATTGGTTTACAGAGGGCTTGGATTTACTATTGGCCATCTCAGAGAAACGGGGATTAACACAGCATTTGGTGCTGTAGCTACTCCGATTCTGTGCAAAAGGAGAACGAGGGAGAAGAAGACTTAGAGGGAGGGAGTGGAGCAGGGCTGGCGAGGGCTTTATATCGCCTAACAGACAGCAAGTTAAACTCACAGTGACAAGGTCAGGTTAGTCCTTGTACAAAAGGCTTTGTTCCATAGGCAGATTAAAGGTCTCTTTGACAGTTTTTACACTTTTGGATCATGTTGAACATGTTAGGAGTTAATCCTGTCTGTGAGGGGAAGAAGCCCCGTTGCCACACAAAAAAGAGAAAGGTGCAGAGAATGGTGAGCGGACTGTGTTCAATAAAAAGAGCTGCACACAAAATAACTTTTCACATAATTGACAATTACAAAATGTCTTCTTGTGTTAATACTATAGAAAAGTTATTGACTAAAGAACGCACTAGCACATCTCTGCTATGAATAATGTTTATTGCTCTGCTACACTGACGGCCCGTCCACACAGCGGCGTGCGCTGACGCTTGCCGGCGGGCGTGTCTGAAACTCGACCAACAACCAATCACATGAATCTCCCGCCCCTGACACACAAGCAGCGGTTTGATTGGCTAGAGCTTGTACTGGCATATGATTCGATTGGCTGACGCTTCTGCCGAGGCGTCAAAAGTTGAACATTGCTCAACTTTTGCAGCGAGGCACGCCAGCTACGCTCCGTGTCGCTTCCCACGATGCATTTCGGCTAAAAGTGACGTCACCCCATTCAAAGTGAATGGTGAAGCGTCAACGCACGCCGCTGTGTGGACGGGCCGTTAGCCTGTACTTAAGAACAGAAAGCAGCCACTATTGTCTCGCTTGGCCAGATGCAACACATGGACAAGCCACTGTGTAATGTGAAGAAAGTACAACATATGTATTTACAGTAAAGGACACCTTTTCCCATGCAATATCTCTAAAAAGTGAAAATGTAAGGAGAATTTTTTTTCTTTTGCTGAAAATGAAACAGTGTTGGTTGTCTGGTTTCAACTCATTCTATTCTTCTTTACAAACATTGATTTTGTGACCATTTTATGTCAAAAAAACTAAGAGCAGTTATAGATGTGTGGGTTGTTAGCTGGATAATTGAGTGGAAGGAGGAATGATCAGACTGTTCTGTTTGAATCTAAGTCGTTTCCTGCTCTAGGGAAAGTTTGCTTCTCCCAACTTAAAGAGGTCCGTGAGCTGTGCTCTGTGTCCCTATCAAGTATTTCAACATTATCTTTTTTTAGCATGTTTTTATCCTGTTGTGAAAGAGCCCTCTTGGTCCAATATCCCTTCACAGCCATACCAAATATATATAATTGACATTGGGTTTTGCCCCTGGGATAATCTAAAGTTACAGGTTGAGGAGCAGTGTGAAAGTTGACGACTTGTTTTCCCCTCAGCTCCGTCATGTGATATAGATGTTAGACTTCTGGTATCCTTCTCACATTTGAAGAGAGTTCATTTTGCAATTCCCATGTCAGTAATACCGAGATATATCATTAGCAATAGTATGTGAAAGCACAGTACTGTAAGTAACTTTGAACTGAGTTACCAGACTCAATGGAACATGTCTTGTGTTTATACAAATACATTTTTGTTAAATGTTTATTATATAAAATGAAGTGTACATAATTCATGTTAGTTATGCACAAGAACATGTACAGTTACAGGATAGGGCAGAGCCTTTGTTCTCTTGCCCGGAAAAACATCCATTTGATAAATGATGAATTCTGGCGGTTATCAGTGCGTCTCCCTTTCTGCTAAGCGTTTTTCTGAGAAACGAGACAAAAATATCTCCACCTGAAATGTGAGCTCTTTCTATGTTCTCTCTGATGGCAGGGTTTCACATAAAGTTTTACATATCAAAAGTGGATATGTCTTTCATCTGCTTGCATGTCTTGTTAAGCATTATCAAACACAGGGAAATATTTCTACATCTCCATATAAAGGTGGACACATCTTAACATGTCCCAGCGTGTGCAAAAGAGGCCTTTTCTTTCTTCCTTTCTGAGGGATTGGTTAGCAATATCGCTAGGCAATTAGCAAGGAAACGGGAGAGAAATGGAGAAGCCAATTACTTCTGCGAGTTAGCTAAAGGCCATTTTAAACTGTGTGCCCATGACATAATAATGTTTATGGTAAATATTATAGTTGGAGACAGTGAGTGCATGGCGTGAGAGGCAAGGAAAAAAAGGCATCAATCTCAGATCGAGAATAATTTATTAAGATCTGAGATGCGGCAATTACGTGGAAAGGACCAAAAAGAAAAAAAGACGAAGAAGCCAACTCTCCAGGAACCGCATACATGATTGCAATCTTGATTAAATCCCCCTGGATCTAATGAGTTGATTTTCTGCTGTTAATATTGCATTGGCTGATGATGGATTCGTTAAGATAATGGAACGAAGCTAAAATATAAATGACTCCCTGTCAAGGAGCAGATTTTCGTCATTTTCCGTCTGACACCTCCGCCGTGGGGATTTGGTGAGGCCTTTTTGTGTTTCGAACCATCAGGATCTGGAATACTAATTGCTTATGTGTGGACGCTTCTAATGCCTCTCCTCCTCTCGACACCCCCTACCCCTCCCCATCGTCTTGGTAAATATCTCCTGCTCATCTCTACACAAAGAGACAGAAGCCTCTTTCTTTCTTTAACGCTGCCGAAAGTATCTCCGGTTTTACTGCACGATATAACAAAGATCTTCACACAACTCATTTCTATCCTGTTTGACATCCGTGTTTCCACTATCAAATCACAGATGTTGGCCAGATATTTAAAGCCAGTGTATATTACACCAAAACTGCAAACAAAAAGAAAACATGTAAGCAATAGGCTGCTCATATCGACCTGTGCTTTTGAGATAAATTAATAATGTGGTCTCCCTTTGGTGCTGTGCAGAGTAGCCGAGCCAGCTTCTCTCTGTTTTAAATGGTCTGTCACTTAGGTCAACTGGAGGAATAAAATGTCCGATGCATGGAATATTGATCCCATATCACACGTGAACCACACATAACAACAACACAGCAACACTTCATGTATAATTTCTCTCAAGTGTGGCAGGAACCTAATGCAAAAAGCATCCTTAATAATCCAGATGTATAGGATAGTGTGAATATGTCTAGGTAATATGCTATCAATGGAATCGGCCATGCGGAGTGTGCTTAATCAAAAAAAGGAAGTCGATATGTTTAGGTCCACACAGTTTTAATGGATTTGTAATTATACAGATGCATGTTGGAGAAGTTTGTAGTTTTCTGTAAACAGTTACAGTAATGATTTGTCTGAATAAAAGTGCAGTTTGGGGAAAATCACACTCCCCATGAAAGTGTAAACAATGATACTCTTAAGGTATACTGATTAGATAATATAAGATTTATTAGTCCCACAATGGGGATTTTTTCAGTTTTATTGCAGCAAAGGGACAGTGCAATAACAACAGGAGGTACACAAGTCAAATAAACAAGTATGTAACATGGACTAAAAATGAATTCAAATGACTGCACGTGGTTTAATGATAATTATGTAACCTATCTACCAGATCCCTAGCTTTTTTTCCATCACTATCGTAATCACCATTGTTGTCCAGTTTCATGCTTATCCTGACCCTTCCTTCGTGGTGATTATGATATTGTTCTTTTTGTGTGTGCTGATACTACCAGGGAACCCGTCTGATTGGGCCATCCCAAAGGCCCTTTCTTCTGTCTGTCACTTTTTGTGTCCTTTAACATGGTTTTACTCAAAAGTCTTTTTTAATCAATCAAGAAGCAGGCAGAACATAGGCTTTGTCATGGCTTGGCCCGGGGTCGTGTGATGCCTGCTCTGCCCGGTGACAGGTCTTCAAAAGGGATAAAAAGGAATATTTTGGGGGGAAAACGGGGGTTTCCATGGCACCGGCACTTGTTGCACATGGATCACCATTCTTTGGTTCTGCATGAGATTGAGGTTTCAAAGGGCTGGACAACAAAAATTAGGCGAGGAGGGGACGGAGGGACTGTGGAGGTAGCTGCCCTCGAGTCCCTCTCCTAGGGGATAAGGGAGAATAGGAGCCAGAAGTGACAGCACAAAAAGGGGCCTGCTGCTGTCAAGCATTCATGAGTTAATGGTCAGTTTCTCTCTCTGCACTACGTTCACAAAGTCAGAACGAAACGCAGAGCAGAAGACACAAAGTACAGACCTATTCGCTGAGAAGTGTTTTCTTATTGCGGCTTCCACTTCATGTAATTAGAGGTTGTTACACGTAGTATGAGGTCACGTAAACTTGTATGTTTCTCAGTTTATGTGTGGGAAATGAAACCAGGAAACGCAGACAATAGATTGGCAGTCATTAGAGCAAAGAGGATTATTATTTTAAACTGTTCAGTCAAGTGCCTTTTTCTCTCTTCCTGTTTTTAAACGTGTAATAAATGAGGCACTGTGGGTACAACTTGTTTTACTAACTTTAGGTTTCAAATATTTTCACTGTAGTCTGTCACATCAACGTGTTTATCGCATTAAAATATGCAATCAGCCATACATTTCACACACGATTTGCTTTGAGTTTTTTCACTTCTGTAGAAAATGTGTGCAGTGATTACCTTTGTGCTCCACCTTGAATTCCTCTAACAATTACGCATTCCTCTGTCTTCGGGGAAATGGCGTCGTGAGGTCAAGGTTTTTGCATGTCATGAGTCCTTTACGCAATTTGCAATCATTTCCATAGCATCATCACTGCCACCTTCAATAACAAACAAGGTTACACACATGTGTTGCTCTTTACACTCAAGCAATCAGAGCTAAACGTGTTTTAGTGTTTGAGGGCTTAAGCCTGCTCGAATGTGATGACGGAGGTCAAAAGCTTCAGAAACGCATTTTTTCTGCACGTACTGATCAGTATATACGATTTTAAGCAAAACAAAGAGGCTTACACATACCTGTCTTGGAATAGTGACAGCTGGTCGTGTTGAGATGTTAAACTATAGGGAGCTGCATCTTATTATAACTTCTGTGTATGTATTTATTTAGTTTTTTCCGCGTCTCAACAATGCGCTGCCAGCCTGTTTAAAAGGTTAAGGCAGTCGGGATATGTTCCTTGATGGGATTTTATCATGCTAGGCATGCTCTGTTTCCTGATGAATATATTAAAATTATTACTGTGCAAACAGAGTTTCTAATTACTGACCTGCTTGCCATTGTGCTGTGCGTTCTGTATGCCCCCCTTCTTCTCCATGCCTTGTTTATTTATCTGCACCAGTGAATACAGAATAGTCTATGCAATGTCATTTCCATCCACATGAAAATGATTTTGAAAATGCCAATCTTGCCTATTATACAGTGTAATTACTTGTCTGCTTTTTGATTTTATCATATCTTCAGCCATTGGGAAGATACTTGGTGAGGCTAAACATCTTAGCGGAGCTTGTCAGCTGATGATTTGCAGTGGAAACAAAATAAAATCCCCCAGTTTGCAGACAAAAGTGCTATCTGCCTCAAATAAATGATGTGAGTTTATTGAGTGGTTTACCTCATATTTGCAGCACTTCTCTGGAGATTCACACAATGTCTCGAGTAAAAGCATAATCTGCTGTGTCATACCTGAGTATGTAAGGTTTGGCTTATTTAGAGAGCACTGAACTTTTTGGGGACAATTCATTCTAAGCCTCCAGACAAACAACTTGGCACCAGCTCTATAGAAGATAAATCTCTCTGACACTCTCATTGAATACATTTTGAAGAAAGGTTAAATGATGGGCATTGACGCATTCTCACATTATGAGAATGAACATCAGTTAACTCTGCCTTCACTCAGCAGGTTTTTCAACTTACAAGGCCAAAAACTGAAGCTTTTTTAGTTCATTTTTATTGTCATTGCTGCACCTCTGACATTCCTTTTGACGTGGCGCATACAGTAAATTGCAAATATGTGCATGTGCCCTGATGAAAGTGTCACCCATTTTACTGGAGCATCTGCACGACATCATGGAAACGGGCAACCCTGTTGTTTACTTGTCTGCCTGCAATGTTGCACAGGGGGTTGATCAGGGGAGTTGATAGGAGCTGCAATTTAAAAAGAGGACACTGCAGCTCTGAACAAAAACAATTAAAGGAAAATGAAAGACGGCCCCCAAGGGTTAAAAATAGAAAATTATCAACATGCATGCTGGAATCCACTACCCCCCCACACTACCTCTCGCACCAGCACCCCCACACCCCCCTCAAACTTACTGGGCCTGCATTGTTATGTATGATCAGATCTGCCAGTTCTTCCTCTAAGCTCCTTGTCACATTTTGACTTAATGAAGTGCAACTTAGAAGGGAATTGGGTTCATCATGCTAGTCGCACGATGCTCCCTTGTTGTAGCAAACAGGAGTGGCATGGGACCGAAGCGCTACAGCGCGAGTCGTTATCATTCCGGTCAGTCTGTTTAACACAAAATTAAACAAAGAACTAATTAGTGCCTCATGAATTAATAACTGCACTGTTGCCGAGAATAAGTTAGGTTGCTGAGGGGAGATATAAAATAAGTAGGAAGATCAGGTTAGAATTATTATTACTTTTTCGGGGATGCATGGGCTCTCAAGGTTAGGAAACTTTTGAGAGGATTTAAGAGTGACTCAACTGGTTCTGCCAAAGTCACTTTCTGTCCTCATGTAACACCGTGTCTGGGTTAATGGATGTCACATAAGACACTGTGCTTTTCTGCCTATAACAGAAAGACATATAGGTGCAGTATTCAACTTCATATTTGAGTCATTTCTTTTTCTTTTCACAGCATTAATGCAGGCTCCCTCAGGCCGTCAGTTATGTTCCTTACCGAAACCAAGTTTTAACCCAACGATAGTTTACTCCCTGCTTATCCTGCCACTCAGGTTTCATGAAACACTGATTTGTTGATTTCTTTAATCCTGCAAGACTGTGTCAGTTCCATCTCAGGAGAGGAAGCTGTTACTACTTATTTTCAGCTAAGTCTGATATTAGTAAATTCTTACTGGCAAACTGCTGAAACATGCACATACATAGTTAACTGAACTCTACAACTGCTCTGCATGCTTCAACGGGCTTAACACACTATAGCTTTCCTGTTGCCCCCACCCCTCCTCTGTTGCTAACCCTTCTCCCCCAGCTGTGATGTCGGGCCTGGGTATCTGTGGGCCTTTCATACTGTATATCAAAAGGACAGGAGTGAACAAAAATACACATTTTCCTTTGCATAATCTGGAGGCCTGCTACATTATGTCAACCTCTGGAGATTAGATGCGTTGGGTAAATGTCTGGATTTCTCGACAACATGTATGTGCATGCATATACACCGGTATAATCAGTGTCTGGGTTTTTAATGTTTCTCCTTTGCTCTCCTTCTCAGATGAAGTGAGCCACCGTATGGAGTGACTACCCAGGAAGAGAAAACGAGGTAGGACAAATCCCCAACATGACTGATTACTGTCCCCACCATCTCCCCTGTTCATATCTACAACAATATCAGGCATCTTCATTAATCCCCATGGATCAATGTGTCTGGGGGTTGTAAAAATTGACAAATGACTTATTAGAATCCCACCGTTTTATTTTCCAACTGATTAACTCACAGCAATGTCGTACACTATACAGGCACACTGATGTATCTGTTTTCCAAAGAGGGCTTCTCTCTTTCTCTCTTTCTCCCTCTCTCTCCCTCTGTCTCTTTCTTCTGCTATGAGGAATCTATACAGTGTTACATGCAGCCCTAACACTGTGTGTGAGACACCCTACGACTCCAAACTATAAGAGCAATACGGTGCTTTTTCCACATATATGAACTGCCATTCTATCAGTTTCCTGACATTAACAGCTGTTGAGCAGTGCTTTGAAGTACTTAAAATACAAAAGTATGTAAATGAACACAGAATTGGAAAATAATCAGCTCTATTATATAAGCTTTTTACTGGCAGTAATAAAACATGTATTTCCCCACCATAGTTTCGTATGCGTGTGCCAGCATGTACACCACATTCTGTTATCCCTCTTGTTACGCTGTTCTGTTAATTATAACTGGATTTTCTTTTATGCCTGCTTTATGTCTAGCTGTTGGTGAGGCAACATCCCACGTTGTCATTTTGACAAAATACTATAATTGTTCCACTATATGGCATTTATTACTGTAACAGACATTAGACACAGACATCTAAGTACAAATGACATCCACCAAATTAACAAGAGTATAAAACCTTTTGTTGCTGATAAAAAAATCTGCCTCTGTACAATCTGACTCTCGAGAGGACGCTAATGACTTGTGACTTGAAGAAACTGGGTTGCTTTTTTTTCTCTCCCTGAGATGAAACCTTCTGTGCTAATGATGTTAGCTGGTATGAGCACAATGCTGATGTGGGAGTCTGTCAGGAGGATGCATACAACAGCCCTTGCCCCTGGCCTCCTAGTCAAGAGGGATCTAAACATTCAGAAGTGACACTGTGGGCTGTCTCATGTCAAGCCAGAGACCCTCACTATCACCGGGAGGTGGCATGGTCGTGAATTGAGGCGGAGGGCTACACCACACTCCTTTGTTTCTGCTGGTGTCACTCACACACAAGACACAGACACACTCCTTGCATCAATCAGAGCTCCAGATACATTGCCCAGTGTAGCTCCATGCAACAGGATGATGACACTATCCACAGATTTACACGTTGATACAATAACTTAGAGCCACAGGAGGATGAGAGAGTTGATCAGAATCGATGCTGCCACATTTCCCCTCACAGCCGAACGCATGGGTGGACGCACGCACGCACACACACACACACACACACACACACACACACACACACACACACACACACACACACACACACACACACACACACACACACCACACACACACACACACACACACACACACACACACACACACACACACACACACACACACACACACACACACACACACACACACACACACACACACAGACAGATGTCTTCAAACAGGTTGCTCTGGGGGCAAAGTAAAGTATGAGTAAATTGTAGTGCAGACTTCATGTACTGACTTAAGTTTGACCACATAACAACATAACAGAGTGCAGTTTGTTTAATTGGCTTTTGATATATGTTAATGCAACTAATCATAAAGGCCAACTGGCTTTAACACTGAGCTGGCATGCCACCCCCCCCCCCCCCCCCCCCCCCCTCTCCTTTTGGCTCCCACAGACTTGGGCTAGAGAGCGCTCCCTGAGCAGAGTCCCTCTCTTAAACAGTGGGAAGAAAATTAAACTGCCAAATTAGTTTTCATTGGTTCCAGGGACAATCTCAGGGGACGTCAAGGCTTTTAATTGAGCTCACTGAGCAGAAATTGGTAGGGCTGCTTACCAACAACAGTGGTGTCTCCGTTTTACCTCTTTTGGTCTCAGAGGAAGATCAAGCTCATTTTTGAGTAATGTGATGCTTTGCTAAAAATGTGTCTATAGTTTACGTTTTGTACATTTTAGTCTTTGTAATGCTTGTAGTTATTCATGGGAAACAGGGGGATGGATTGAATAACGATGTACTGTTTAGTGACTTGCTGTTAAGTGTTTTGTTTGCTTTTCAGGGTTTGTGTGTAGGAGGGCAATGATTCTCTAATAAACAGCAGTTTGTTCAGTCATGGATATAGGTAAATAAAGCCCTCAGTTCGCCGTAGGAAAGATAGTTTATCTCACTGGCATAAAAGAATAACAATTCATAAAACTCAATTTACTTTGATTGTATCAGCCAGTATGGTATATTAACAACAATGAGAAGCCACTTTTTCATTTTCCGCACTTTTCTCTCGTCAACCCTTTTTGTCCTTTACATTTTTCCAGTGTGTCAAAACAAGCAAAGGCTACATGGAAACGGCAGCCCTGTGTAAATATTTATGATGTAACATCTCCATGTGAATAGACTTTCCTCCCAATCCATCCATCATTACGGGCATATCGTGAAAGCCCACCTCCCGGTGGTGGCTCAGGGCCTTAGGAAGCTCAGACAGGAGCGGCGTGTCCCCCTCTCATTCAAAGTATTTGTTTTTCTTTTGACTGGGGGCAGCCCAGCTGTGAGGGCATTTCATGTGTCAGCCCCGCCGCTTTCATTCAGGCCTGACTTCAAAGCCCATTTTGGTCCATTGTTTCTGTGACGTGGCTGCCGGACCCGAAAAATGCCCAAACAGAAAAATGTGATGTAGGTCAAATTACAGCAGTTGTGCCCCTGAAAAAAGCGGAATTCTTACGGTCAAAACATTGAGCCCTGGTTACTGCCCAACTCAAGCTTTTGTGCTTGTTATCCTCATACCTCTTCATTTTATTCATTGTAGAACTGATGGAAGTTCGGAAATGAAGAATAAAAGGCTGTAGTTCAAGGGTGCTTGGCATAAAATCAATGTGTTTGGATCTAATCCTAAAATATGCTGCTTTTTTCCTAGTTAATATCACTCCACTCAGGAACAAAATGTCAAACAGCTTACTTGCTGTAGATGTGTTATAAATGATATTAAGTTGGAGACTGTTCGGTATTTAAGGTTTGTTGCTCCTGCAAGGGAGATCTGTTAGGGCCTGTGCATGCACACTTCTTTGACTTGTGCAATGGTCTGACATGTGAAACATGTCTTTATTTGGTACAAACAAAGTGTGAACGATCTGCTTTATTTTCTCAAATCAAATCAAATCAAGTTTTATTTATATAGCACATTTATAAACGATTTTTGGTCGAGCCAAAGTGCTGTACATATAATAAAAATAGCCTACAGTATGTACTTTCTCAAGCTCGGAAGTCTTTAAGAATGTGAAGGTGCAGTAGATTTACGAGGTTGTGTGTTTGCAGAAGTAAGTAAGTCTACTGCCTTACCTAAGTGGATTACAAGGTTTTAGGCTTTTCTCCTTGCACAACTTATCTGCAGAAAATAGGCGTTACAGACGTTAGCGAAATATTGCTTGCCACCCAGACTCTCATAACATTATCATTAGCCACGGAGGATTGCTGAAATGTGATTAATACATCACCATTTTGACAGACTGAGCCTGAAAAGGTAATACGGATTATTACAATGGTTGTAGAGCTCAATACCGCCATCCAAGTTTATCCATTTATCTGCAATGATGAGACTCCTTTGTGTTGTATAGCATTGTAGCATCTATCTAAATAACAAAAGATATCTCTCCCATACACAATTGTCATGCTGTTAATATTCAGCCCATGCAACAATGCACATGGGAATGGAGTGCTGAGACAAAACTTGACTGGGAACGGGGGATAGGTCCGTAGAACATTATGAGCATTTTGAATCGATGTTCAAGCCTCGAGTACCGGCCAATCTTTTATCCTTTGCTTCAGTATCTGATTACCTTCAAACTAAAATATGGCTCCTTTTATTCTTCAATTACAACTGGTTGAGTGCTGACTCATGCAATTCACTATCTAAGAGCTATTTTTCTGTCATTGTGTATTTCGTTTAGTTGGCCTTGTACGAGACACGTTGAATAAATACCATTTTTCTGTAGTTTCAAGTGCCTCTTTTCTCTCTATGGATCCATTCAAGCTTTCAATACCTTTTCTCCCCCCTCTCTGCTGCTGTCTCTTTTTTCCACGAGCAGGAGGGTTTTACTTTACTCCTTTGTCATCCTAATTGATTGCATTAACCTTTTGAGTATTGAATTTCCTGTGCATCACGCCGAGCACAATGTGGAATATTATCATAATCCTTCCAAGTAATGGACACAGGGCAATCAACAATGCTTTAGGAAAAGTACATCTTTGAAAGATGGAGCATCATATTATTTTCAGTCCAAAGACCTGGATAGAAGGACTGTTGAGCTTTGAGAGATTTTGTCAATAAATGTAGTATGTTCCTTTTTCCCCTGCAGTGAAGTAGCTGTTTTTAATGGTTGCAGCTTGAAGTGTTAATATTTCCGTGATCGTCTTATCTTGATTAAAATGACAAAATATGAGTATAATATATAAATGAAAACATCCCAATATAATGTTCACCTTGTACACAAGCACATGCACGACCAGTCTCATCGTACTTGCATTTTTTTAAAACAATGAAACAGAAGGCAGTTTTAATAATTGTGTATCACACCATTTCGCCTCCCTCGGAGGGCAGATATCAATGTGCTATAATGGCGGCTCCAGCTGGGAGTCAAACATCAGATTCAAGAGGAGCATTGCAGATTACTGGTCATGGAAAAGTAAACCAGCTCTTACGCCAAGTGCCCATTATGTCCACTTGTGTTTCATGGCTTTTAGAAGGCTTATGTATGTGTCCTGCCGGGTGTTAAGTGGGGACAACTGTAAGAATATTTGGCCATGCCATCCTACCTGCCATCTGGCCTTTAAACAACCAAAGTAAGATCTGTGCTCCTCACAAAGAAGAAATTGGCATTTTTTCTTTTTGATAGTGATACTATTCTCTTAATGTGTGCACCAGCAATGATTCTGGGAGGATGCAATATACATGAAGGGTTATGCTTTACATTCAAGTTCCTTATTGCTTTAAAAAAACACTAGAAGTCATTAGTCAAGTGAACATGTGATACCTAACCATGCTTTCACCTGAGCAGTCTACATTTAGAAAGTAGGAACTCCTCCAATTCTGTCAACCATGGAATAAATGTTACTTGACTACTTCTAAAAAGGGTAGAAGCTAGCTTAGTGTTTTGGAATGCGCTTACTTCTGAAACTGGAACAAGAGGAATGTTAATAGTTGGCAGGTATCAAGTCATACATGAAAGTATGGACACATTTGAAGGTCAGGGGTTGTCACTCAAGTAATTACAATGAATTCTTAAGGGGGCATTAATTACTAACTTCATGCCACTCCATCTACATGTTTCTTTTGATATTTCATTGGATTAACAAAGACTTTGATCTGTTGGTGACCTAGAAGCACTGGAAATATGGTGTAACCTTTGACCAAAACATGTAAAAAATGGAGTCGCCATACCTTATTCTTCTGTAGTATGTCAATCAAATTGCGACAAACGTAGTAAGAGCATTACAAACAGTAAATGCACATTTTGAGTTGCTGCTCATTAATGTAACTTATTCAGAGCTGTAGATAGTTTTAAGTTAAGGGGTTAGGATAGAAATGCTTTAGAGGCAAGTTAAGCCCTTGATTTACCATGGCTTGTACTTTAATCTCTTTACCTGCTTTACAATTGCCTGTTTTGGTGTTGGGGGAAGTGTGTGTTTATTTCCCTGTGTACTTATTTAGCACAAGTTCGTTCGCATTGGTTTATTATTATCTGTCTCACTGGCCCAAAAGGATATCAATGGAGATTTAGGACGTGAAATAAAAATGTTATAAGGCATTAGTAGTATATAATATATATTATACTTGTATGTATTACATAAGACTGCTCCTCGGCTACATCAATAATATGAAGGCCCCAAGCCTAAAACCTAGTGAGGACACACCAAGGATAACAGTACAATAATAGCGTGTTAACAAGGCAGGAGGCAGCCTATTGGCCTATTGAGTTTAATATTGCTGTAGCTGTTTTATTTCAACAAGATGGTTAAGGCATAACAAGTAGTTTATGTTGCAAGACCAATGTAATACCCATAACTGTCTTATAAAGGCTTAATGTCAGGAGGCTTTAGGGGAAGTGTCACTAAAATAACAATGATCAGTCTTGAGCTTGGGATTTAGAGACTGCAAATCTTTGAGCATAACGTGATGCCTGGGATACTTTGGAGGGACACAAGTGGGCTTCAAATTAAATAAATGTATATTTTTTACACAGATGATATGATACATTTACTTATAATATTTTATCAGAGAAAGTACATGATACTATAACTAGAACAACATGTATTATCATGGGAGTTACCTGAATTTAGACTTATAATAAATATGATGTGGCACGTAGCATAATATGCTACATGTGTTTATTTGGAATGAAATGGTTTGTTTGTGTCACCTATGCAGCCCTATTAACCCCATATGCTTTCTATCCCTTTACAGACCACCTAATTACAGTACTTGCTGACTTCTATAGACTGTTGTGTGTTTCTTTGTAAATAGTAGCATACATGCAGTAAAGTAATTGATTGCTAAAACAACTGTTATCATGTTTCCCTGGCAACAGCAAGCATTATCTGGGCTGTGTTGATGAATTGCAACACAACACCCTGTAATTCATATCAACTATATTATATTTTTCAGCTCAAAGAGGAAAAATCAATTGAAACAAGCTCTTATACATGGATAGATGCTAGTTCTGATCAATACCATTTTCGCAGGGATGCTGCCTTTGAGTTTGATTGAGGCCAGGTTATACAAAGCTAGCCAGTGGTGCTCAGGACTAATATAAACATGTAGATATTCAGAGGAAGCACGGCCACTATTTGGGTACGTTTGCTGGCACACTCACCTGAATCTTATTGATCAAAATAGAATCGTGTGATTGAGGGAGGATATGGGTCAACAAATAGGTCAAGGTCAGTCAACGGCACAAAGCCTTATCCTGTCCATCTTTTGTATTCCATCAAGCGTCACTGGTATTCCACTGGGAACCTGTGCCCTCAGCATATGGAAACTAAGGGCCCTTAGTTCAATTATACAAGCCCATTGAGCTTCAGAATATTGACATATCTCTGTACTTTGAAAATGTCATGGATAATGATCAACCAGTTCTCCGGCAAAATCCTTTCATAAAACCAAGATCTGGAGGCAAGATGCGATGTGCATTGAATTTGTGGACTGTAACTATAAGGTCAGGATTTACCTGTTCCAAGGTAGGGCTGATATTCACGAGAGCTTTAGTTTTCTCTGAGGAAATGGTTATCGTATAGAAATCATGCATTTATAGTAAACCAGGTGTTTGGCAAACGATGGTTGAGTGGTATACAGAGGTAACATAATAGATGTAGTAATGTTTCATAATCACTGTTCATTTTAATTGCACCGACTGGTTGCATACAAAGCTAATTCTTCATTATTAGAAGGGGGAGAAAGTTGCTATATATTATGAGATAAATAAGACTTTTCTAACATAGACATGGCTGAACACAAGACTGCTTCAAGCTCCTTAGTTCCTCCAGCAGAAAACGTGTGCCCACTTGAAGAATTTAACAATTTGGCTTCCATCTGCATTACCTCGTGTTAGGTATGGTGTTGGCAGTGTCGTTTTAAAGCATGTGGCCATACCAAGAGTGGCAGGACAGATATCTTACTCAGGGTCTCAGTAACGTCGTTGATGAAGAGCATGCGGTCTAGTTTTCCTGGTTTTATTTTCCCAACTGACACTTGGATATCCTATGTCTTGACATAAGCTGACACATTTAGCGTATATCACTTCTTCTCTTATATATAATGTGTTTATTAACATGAAAGTTTCGCTGAACCCTGACTTTTTCTTACTCACAAAAACTTCACATTTCAAGTGGGGATTTATACAAATACTTTTTTAGCTTCTGTCTTGTATCTTAATAGCTGTGTCTCAAACTTAACATGTGAGTCCTCAGCCTTGCTCTTTCAGCAAGAGATACAGACAGAATCTTAATTGATCTAATCTGGTTACTGGTTGCTATTTTCAACAGTTCCATTAGAAAACTCACCCCCCCCCCCTCTCCCTTCACCTCCCACACTTTCTACCCCCCATCTGTCCTGACCTACATGGTAGTCACATGGCCCCGGCTCCCTGGCTTGGCATTTTATGGAAAATCTGCAGGAGATAAAGCCACAGGGTTTAAAGTGTTATCCCTGCCTGTCCTTTGAGAAGGGCTAAACACTGAATGAGGTGTTATTGCATCATATGCTGTTGGACACACACCGGCAGCAAAAGGATATCTCCCTCCCTCCCTCTCGCTCTCCCTCTCCCTCTCCCTCCTCAGTTTGATTGGATTTAGTAGAGTGTCACCAGTGTGACTTTGGGGGATTTCTCTTTCCCTGTCACTGTCGTATGCATACTTGCTTGGGTTATTTACTTAACTTGTCTAGAAAATGGACTCTGATCTGGAGCTTACCGTCAAAGCTTGGGAGACACAAGTGCCTTACGCTAGTCAAGATATGCCAGACAGGCACCTAGACGCTTGCTTACTGCTCTGGTTTGCTTACTCCCCTGCCGGTGCTGAGGGCTTAGTTTCGCACTGTGACCGAGTCCCCTTCACACTATTGTCTGCCTGTACATTTTCTGCTGCCCTTGCTATTCAGCCAATTACAGCAAAAGAGCTTTAGCGATTATTTTTGCTTTCTCTTCCTCCTGGTGTATATTTATATATTATTTTACAAGCGAATGACAAGCATTGCTGAAGGTTTAAAAAAAATGCTGAATTTCATAGTGCATATAATGTCAACTTTTTCTATCGTAGGTCTAATCAATAAAAGTCAGCTGGTGCAGAACAAATACACACACTCAAGACTAATATAGCGTCCTCGGCTGTTGCGTTTCAATTTAGATTCTTCCTTAATGGCATTAGAGGTTGAAAAAGGACACATTGGAGTTGGATGAAATCGTCAAAGTATTTGCTAGCAAGTTATTTTAAATCTGGGAACAGTCAGTTTGGATTTGTGTGTCAAGTTTTGGTTTTTGGATTTATAGATTGTGTTCCTGTGTATATACAAGTAATTCCAGTTTGGTTTGAACTGTGTTAACTTCTGGGAGAAGTAGTCCTTTGAACCTACTGCAATGAGAGAATCCAGTCATTGTTCCCAATATTGAAGTGACCTGAAGGAAAACTGAGTGCAAGGCAAATAAGTTCAGTTTATCTGGAGTTTGCTGGTGTTTGTCCCTCTGCACCTATAGGTTGTATGCCGTCAGCGTCTTCCATCACCTCTTGAGAGTAATCTGCTCTGTCCCATACTGTCTACCTTAGTAGCTAAACATTCAATAATTGGTTTAGAAGTACACACTCTTAAGCCAATCTACACAGTAATATGGCCTGCTGTATTTCTATGCATGCACCATATGGTCCTCTCAGGTAGGAGTTGTTTATTCTCTCTGTAGCTAGGACGTCAAATATATTTGACCTGATGTCTGTAAAAGGCCACAAAATGACTATCAATGCAATGTCAAATGTAATGCAGAGCCACAAAGCAGTTTAGGAATGCATCCAAAGTGCTGTGCCATGTTGCATTCTGGTGCTAAAATGACCAGAGAAAATACTGGATAAGATAAAGCAGTCGGGACAGCTTTGCATCTCCGTAGCGATTAGCTGTAGTCATACTGTAGTTATATTTGACGGGGTGAAGTGCAGGCTTGTATAACAGTCCCACTGCAACCAAAATAAGAACATCACATTTATTGTTCTGTCTCTCATAAAAACAAAACCAGAAGTTACACAAGTGATAATTGTCCATAAAAGAAGTGACACCACAAAATGCACAGTGTTCCAAAACAAGAGAGCAGAAGAAGAAAGGGCTCTTTCCACCAGTGTAAAATCAGCCACGCCTAGCAGTGGGAACGGAAAGCAAAACTGCTTAATGTGACAAAATAAAGACAGAAACACTCCAAGGGAAAGTTAGAATTAGGATCCTGAAAGATTTATGCCCCCATTTTATTTATAATTTGTTTTCTTTTCCTTATTAGAATTGAGTTGCAACCGAATATTTGATGAGCACAGCCTAGAAGTAAGGATGTTATGTCAGCAAGGAAACAAAAAGTAAAGTGAAACAACCAAGAAATGTATTTTGCAAAGCTTGCGCTTTGAAATAAACTAAGATGCCTCTGCTTTCACCGGCGACTTGCTAATTGAATGTAGGGGGAGTTCGCTATCTGCAGGTTGTGTTGAGCCCTAGCGAGCTAGCTGCGCCTCTCCGTATGCACTGCGCCGAGTGCTGGGCACTCTCCGTGCACAGAACACCATCTGCATTTGGCTGTTAACGCGCCTTCACATCCAAGGGAGGATTAGGAGAAAATCCCCTGTTTTTTTTCAACCAGTTGACAAATATCAGATTTGTCTCTAAAAAATTAGCTCCATCTATATCTCCCGCCATATGACACACATAAAAGATTATCTTTAATACCCAGCCAGCTTGGGTGTGGAAAAAGCAGATTAAAGTTTCAGTTTGGTCATATTTACCCAGCCACTTCAAGTGCGAGACTGCCTGCATTACACAGTAGACAGACCTACGTGCACTGATCCCCCCCCCACCCCCAAGCCTTTACCTTCCAGAAGTAAGATGTCTGCCTTGAAACAATTAGACATCATACTTAAATAATTCATCATTTCCCAGTCATTCTTTCTTTTCTGCGTGTCCTTTAAACAGACAGAGTGAGCCGCCGAAGGGGTTAAAGTGAATAACAGCAGCAGGTGCCTTTTCAGATGGAGCTTTGTAGTCTGCAGAGGGTGCTGAGCTGTTATTTTAGTGGCCCACTGGTGAGGAGCAGGGGGTGGCTGGGAAAGGACCTGGCGGCTGACCTGAGACCCCAGAGCTGTCCCTATTAGCAGTGACGTAACATAACCAGCAATCATTCCTGGTTCCAGTTCCCTTACATCTTAGTGGAGCAGAGCCGGGGTTCCAACAATTCACCCACGGCCACCTGTATAAGTATAAAGCGCCAACAACATTCCTTGAATCTGCATTTGACAGTTTAAGGATCCTTACTTTCCAAAAATAAACTCCTCTGACCTTGTAGGAGGTCATGTGTGCATGCAGTGACAGCTTGTGAGACTGGACTTGTATGATTATTACCCATCAGCATTCATCAGAGGGATTTAAACATATGAGTAAGATGCTCCTTAAGCCCCTGCTAAGTAAGTATGTTCTTCCTGACCATTTCATTATCAAATGCATAATCGTCATCTGCCGAGCACAGAGCTGAAGGCCTGAGGCTCTACCTGGTGTCCTGGATGTTGACTTCCTTGCTTCCGCTCAAGACCACTGCCCCACCCAGAGGTTGCTTTATGAACACAGGAGCCCCCATAAATGAATTAAGGTGTCAATTAGTCAATTACAGCATAATAACTCTGAGGGCAGACATTTAGAGACAGAGAGAACCTCAGCTAAGTTCATTTCCTCGGCCCGGGAGCCTAGCGCTTGGCACCGTCACTCCCCGCCCAGACTCGCTGAATAAAGGCCCCAGTGCTCTCCCTAATGTTATTTTCCCCTGGATATCTTTTTTGATCAACAATTTCCTTTCATGGGTTTGTTTTTCAGATGCAGGGTATGTGCTTTTTCTCTCCCCAATTTGGCTAGGGAGAATTTTATAATTTAGTAATTAAAATCTTTGTTAGGCTTTAGAAATTGCGGCTAATTGAATTTAATGGGAAGATGAATTTCAATTTTATTTGATTAGCAGGACCCCTGGCATAGGTATTTATGGAAAAACTCTACAAAAATATGCTGTGTGGGCTAAGATGGCATAATAGAATTACAGATAATCGGATTTCACTGTCATGAATTTCACTCTAATTTCACTCTAATTTTCCATTAGATAGCTGGTTTACAAATATTTGCTCATCTGCGATGGGAAAGGCTATCTGTCTAAAATGATTATGGAGCAAGCCTTCAGAAATATGTCCCTTTTTTCCCCTCCCTTTTTAAAAACCAGATTGCGAGGGATCAAAATTAGGAAGATTGCATTATGGATGTCTGCATCCGGGAGAGCAATGGGGGAGATATGATGATTACGGCCGGGGGATGAAAGCAGTGTCAAGAAAAATGTATGACTCAAAAACATAGGCCTATTCTATCTGCAGAATCTCTGCTCTCAGCACACTGCCGCCAAGCAACACGCTATATCATAATTCATGTAATATCATAAACAGTGCATGGATATATAAGAAATGCATTGCAGCATGTTGACACACAGATATACCTTATACCTCAAACAAACTCCATGTTAATTGCTTTCAAGTGTGTACCTATAATGAGATTTTGCAATGTGATTTTCATAGTGTATGTATGTAGCTGTATATATACAGCTATACAGCAATTATGAACATCAAATGAGATTCTGAAGAATCATTGTCATGAGTAATGCAAATGATGATCATCAAGAAGTGGTGTATTACCATCATCATTGTGCTGGCTGTATTTGTGTGTACGTTTAATATTCAGCTCCTTCTCTGCTTAAAAATAAATATATAATGCGATATAAACAGACGTGAGAGGGAATAATATCACGCATTGAAGACAACCTCGAATAACACTGGGATGAACTCTTGTTGAGTCCCACTTTAAAAACCCTTGCTTCAGAATTAAGCTTTTACACGTTCAATTTCCTGCCAATTTGAAAACAACATGACAGTGAATATCAAGAATAAACTCCATCCATTGTCTGCGGAAAAACACAAACTATTTTAATTTGTTGTGTTTAAAGTTTGATGCAGCACAAGTGCATCATTCCGCTCCTCCTGTGTAGACCCCAACCTGTTGCTCCACCAGCGAGGGCAGACCTCCACCCCACGCCCACTCGCACCCACTCCCTCTCCTCCCGTTCGCTCGCTCACTCTTTGCCCTGAACTGCCAGAGACAGCAAGAGGGGTTCAAAAACACAATCTGACTCTCGGCAAAGGTCAGATTTCTCACTCGGCATGTCTCTAGGCTTTGGGCACAAAAGCCACTGAATTCACATCTATCAACTGGGCCCTGGCTTTTGTCCTGGGGAATGGAGGGCTCGGAGTGGGCCCTTCACCAGACCAGCCCCTCCTGGAGTGCACTGTCAGGGGCAGCCAAACGTCTGGCCCCCGCGGGCCCTTTGACTGATGTACCCCTGCCATGTCACACGCACGGCAAGCGCAGCACACACACTCACACGCATACACACTCCACCTTGCCCTCAACATTCTCCCGCCATACACCATACAATAGCCTCGGACCACATCAAACGAAAATCCCCACAGCTTCTTTTGAAAAGTAATGGTTTCGGCCCCAAAGATGGCAGCTCGAGGACCAGAGGGCTGTAATGCATGGAGGGCAAACCCTCCCTCCTGTGGACATGAATAGCATGTTGCCCTTCAATCCCTCCCCACCCCAATATCAAGTTTAGAGATACTGTAGTATATTTTATTGATATACTATACCTAAGTGGAACAAAGCATTGCAGCGTTACAACCAGCTAGATTTGGCATATATTTGATCGTATCCTCATGCAGCGGTTATTTGTTCTTTTTCGTGTGTTTTCCTGTAAGTTTCCTCAACAAAGAGCGAACAGTGCGCTCAACCAGCCCCTGCAGTTAAGAACTTGATCAAATACCTGTTTACATTTGAATAGAGTGGGGTTTGGTTAAAGATAGTTTTAGGTTAAAATGTTAGCCATTTGGTAAGTTTCGGCAAAGTAACTATTTGGTTGGGTTAAGGAAACAATTGTGGCTTGGGTTCATATTTGTGCTTTTAAGCGACTTAGTTAGTTCAGTCAACACAACTTTTGATGTTGACCTCTTTTTTAAGCATAAATCTAATAATTCTGCAACATAGTGTCTCTTATTACTGTGCAGCTGGTAAGGTGCTGACAAGAGCTCACCAATAAAACACCAGTTTATTTACAATACGTGTGGCCTCTGCACAACATATACTGAACAACAGAGATTTAAGAACATTTTAATTCTATGGTCAGGCAGGTGTTTGTTCAGTAATGATCCACGTGTGTGGTCATACTATAGGTCTCTTAATCCACCAAACATAATATGTGTGTTTGTACGATTGATAAAAAGAACAGGACTTTCAGTTGATAAATGTCAAACACCTTTACAACTGTTATAGACTGGCTGCCAAGTCAGGTCATTTAAAACAATTGAATTATTTTATCATGGCTAAAAAGCTGAAGTCGTGTTTACAGTACAATGTTAGATCAAGGGCGGAACCTTATGATAAAAAACTCTTTTAAGGACATTTCCCTTTATGTGGGTTAGGAAGGAGGAGACAAAGGTTTTTTTTTTTTCATTATTAACCTGTGGATGAGTCATCATAATTTTCAAATCATCCAACACCTGTTTATGTACATACTTTGGACTTTGCTTACTGCTCTCAGGACTAAAGACGGGATTATGTATCATTGCATTATGGTTCACAGCCATAACGTTATTAATTTCCTCTTTTCTATCACCACTAAATGCTAGTTATACCCCACCTTTATTCAAAATAAAACTGCTGTGGAAAACAGGAATATCCCGTGACCTTTCAACGTGTAGACCTTTTTTTATTCTTTTTGCTATTTTTGCAGTATACTGTATGGGCATTATGTACAAAAGGTCCAGAGGCACTTTGCATGCCACTGCGGAAGAAACTGCCAGGCAAATAAGGGGTTTGTCTTATAAAGTATTCATTGTCACCTGGTAACGGCTGCTGTTTATCATTTCACCTGAAAATTACAATGGAAAACTGATAGCTTATCAGAGGGAGGGAAGGAAAAGAGTGTGCTCTGAAGAGAGAGGCAAAGAACGTATACTATACAACTCTGAAATAGAGGATCTGCGTTTTGTGAGGGAAGTAACAAACGTTTTTAGCTTCAAGCTAAAGTGTTTGAGTATTATCTTCTGGCATGCTCCTGGCGAGAGAGATATACGGACAAGCATGTTCCTCATAGGCAGTTGTGTCCCTTTAATGTGTGGCATGTAGTAATGATATAATGGTTAGGTGACTCTCTATCAAAATAGTCAATATTCAATCATCTGCTATATAAACATAAGAAAAATGGGGATATAAAAAGCCGACTTTTAACTATTTAATTTAAATAATTAGTCTAAAGCATTAAACACTAGTGCACCAGAAAGAATAATATATATTTTTGATAAGTATAATCTCATCCTACCCAAAACCTTTTCTTTAGTGTTGCGCTCCCTTCATTTGAATAGAGGCAGTGGAAGCTCCACCCCAAGAGAGTTGAAAGGCTAGAAGACCACAAAGATGGAAAGGCCAGCCCACTGAGGGAGGGAGAAAAAAAACTGCTCCGGTTCCTCTGCCATAATTCCTATCAGCCTATTCAGACAACATCACCAACAGCTTGGTCTGTGCGTGTGTGTGTGTACGGGGCCAGAGCAGAGAGAGAGAGAGCGAGCGAGAGGCAGCGCGCGAGAGGCAGAGAGCGACACACAGAGAGAGAAGGGAAGGGGGAGGCTCCATATTCTTTCACCTACTCCCCGTCAACCACAGGAAGGAGGGGCCAGACCCTAAGCTGCCAATCAAATCCGCTCGTGGCAGCCGGCATTATCTCAGCAACAACTATTGACAGATTACATGTCAAGGAGTTTAGTGCATGATTGAAGGAAGCCTTTTTTTATCAAGTTACTTTTCTGCTTTATTTCCCCCTCCACCATCCAACATTCGAATGACTTTCTTACAGAGTTGAGTAATATTATGAAAGTTACTTGTCTGAGAGGATTTAACTTCGACTTCCCTGAATATGGTGAGTACACTTCTTCTTTTTCTACCTTTTGCCAGATATGTTTTATTAGCTGACAGTTTAAGGTGTGCCTTTATCTCTGACTAAATACACGGAGAGGGGAAGTTGTTCATGATTAAACTATGTGCCAGCGCATACGTATACCCAACAGTTGCAACACCTTATTTATAGCCCTTTGACAGTGCCCAAAGGTGACTGCAATATCAAATATGATTGCCCATTTCCCAGCACACAACTCAGGACGCTTCATTTCATGCAGTGAAACACATGTGAGGAAAGTTCACAAAGCCAGTTTCATTTTCTCTCGTCAGAGTCTATTTCTCTCCTAGGACATGAGACCAGCTCAACTCTCTCTCTGTCAGGCTTTCCTTCTTTCCTCCGTGTTTTGCTGCTTGTTTAGTCGCCTCAGTTAATTACATGTTTTTGAATAAGCCGGTATTGGAACAGTCGAAATACAGGTATTGGCTTTACCCACAGAGGCACTGCCATTAGGGTACACTGAATGGCCTAAGGGTTTGTTGCCAAGGGGACAAAGCAAACAAACTGTTGTGTTGATTATGTTGTCACACATGTAGAGGAAACAGGAGCAGGGCTTACACCTTTTCAGGTAATTCTAATCGGTGTGTTTCACATCAAAATATAAAGGTGTGACAAGTTAAATGCATCACATGTTAGTTAAAATTATAATAAACACTATATTTATTTAAAATATTGAATTAGATTGTTGAAATGCAAATGCCCTGCGGGGCAGATAATTTAGAATTTCATTCGACCTGTATCTGTCAGGTTGACAACAGTCATCGTGTGCGTACTTTTAGGAGGATAAACTTGTCCTGTTGTAACAGGATTAGACCTTATACTCACAAGCGTTACTCTCCTCGTAGCTTTATTTGTAAGAAGGGTTTTGTGTGAGTTTAAAAAAAAGTCATATCACACGTTGACATATAGTTATTTCTCTCTTGTGTGTACTTAATGTATGTGTGTGCTCTCTATTTTAATGCACTGAGTAGTGTCTTCCCTTTATAAATGTGAGCGTGTGTGTGATTGTATTAATAGCCCCTTTCTATTTTATTATTTGCACCACAGATAATAACTTAACTCTAACTTTATAAAAAATAGATTGGTCTAAAAAATGGTATCTGCCCTATTTTTTTAAACACTGTTTAAATATTTCGAAAAGATTGTGGGGATATTTTGAACTGATATTAAAATTATATCAGTTTTTTTTAATTTTATACAGAATGCTCCAAAGATGTATTTCTTTGGTCTTTTCACATAACCAACAAATCTGTAACTCTTACTTCATTCAACCACATATTGCTCCAGGCTGTGCTTTTTAATACATTTATTTACCGGCTATATACTCTCAGTATTTTATTTGAATCCTCCTTAATACGATTTCTTTTTTATTGCTGCCTTTTCTTGCCGTTTAACACTCGACACCACATAAGCTTTTCTGCTCTTTAACTTGTATGTATGGTAGTATCATTTAACATATACATTCCAATTTAAGAAAATGTGTCGATTATTAAATAAAACATTGAGAGAGTGTATAGTAGACCACAGGATGTCCCTGACAGACCTGAAGGCTCGGTGATGTCAGGTTATTTAAGGTGTCCTGTATTATAGTTTAAAATAACAACAAACAAGTCCAACTGTTATCGTGACACACCCTAATTTCAAACTTTTTGTCAGCTCGGAAAATGTTTTTCTACCCTCTTATGAGTCATAATGTTGATTGCCTTCTCCCTCACTGAGTTGTCTCATTAACCCTTTGTGGCCCTCTCCATCTTTTACGGCCTTCCACAAAACCAGGATGAAATGAGGG
The DNA here is from genome assembly GCF_902827115.2 of Pseudochaenichthys georgianus. Lineage (NCBI taxonomy): Eukaryota > Metazoa > Chordata > Actinopteri > Perciformes > Channichthyidae > Pseudochaenichthys > Pseudochaenichthys georgianus. Next base: position 23,516,370 of record NC_047509.1, read on the forward strand.
AGAAAAACAAGCCCAGTTCTGAAGGCCCTCAATAACCTTTTATCACAATTTAGCAATAACCTGAATCAATTTGATGTCTTAAGCAATAAAATATGCTGTTGCACTCCGATTTCTGCTGCTCCTTGGATGACAGTAAATTTACATTTTTTAATTAAACTAGCCGGAATTTTTATTAGGGGGCTGGGCTATGCTAATGGGAATGTTGTGTACAGCAGATTAACAGAGTTTTGAAATAAATTTAACAGGGAGACATTTGGAGGGAAAAAATGCGAGTCATTGTCTTTAACCTCTTTCGTGCCGATTTCTCCTGGGGGATCCTTGTATTCTAAGGAGCCATGTCAGGGAAGAGTGCTTCTCAGCAACGAGGTGATTAGTATCGCCTTGTCAACCGAGGAAAAACACTCATATTCTCAAGATTTATTTTTTAAATACCTTGTCTAAATTACATCAAAATATATGATTTTTGCTTTCACTTAGATATGAAATTGAATACGCTCCTTTAATTTACCTCCCTCTGTGGGTAAGTTAAGTGTTACAAATAAATGCCTGAATTCACGTTTTATTTAGATATGATTTTGGTTTTTGAAATGTGGAAAATAGACATTTCATGCAACATTTCAATTTATATTTACACTGGATCTTATTTATTTAATTTTTCCGCTCTAAATTAATTCATTTTCTAGCTTTCAATTGAGATTTCTGATTTTAGTCACACATCGCACAAGAACTATTAAATAAGTGTCAAATACAGTAGTTAATGGCAGCGTATATGTTTGTGTAGTTTTATGGTCCGCTCTCAGTATTTGATTGATGTTACGCGAGGCTGTGTGTGTGTAATGCCTGGCTTTAGCTGAGTGGCAGGGGGAGAGAAGGGGGAACATAGACAGCAGACAAGGGGGTGTGTGTGTGTGTGTGTGTGTGTGTGTGTGTGTGTGTTTGTGTGTGTTGTGTGTGTTGTGTGTGTGTGTGTGTGTGTTGTGGTGTGTTTTGTGTGTTGTGTGTGTGTGTGTGTGTGTGTGTGTGTGTGTGTGTGGTAGTGTGTGTGTGTGTGTGTGTGTGTGTGTTGTGTGGTGTGTGTGTTGTGTGTGTGGTGTGTGGTGTGTTTGTGTGTGGGTGTGTGTGTGTGTGTGCGCGTGTGTTTGTGCGTGTATGTATATGTGTGTGCTTGGGGGTAGACAGAAAGAGAGGGACAGCTGAGTCCTGATTGAGCATGTGCCCAGTCATCAGACACAAGCCACCCAACACCATAATTACCTTAACCCCCATCTTTTAATACCCAAATCAGACCAACTGGCTGTTTTTTTTTTCGGCAGAAAGAGGAAACATTAGAGATCAAACAATCAAATAAACTCCAGATGCACGTGGGCTGCCATGCATCTTGCCGCAGTAGCCAGAGTGTTCAGGGCTACTTGATATGGGCCAGGAGCAAGGCAAGTGGCATCACCACCCCCTTTTCTTCAATCCTGTGCACTCATGCAGTGGCCAGCACCTAATTAAAACCTCAAAGCTCCCCGTCACCAATCTGGAGTAATGGCCTAATTAATACTCGGTGAAGAAATATTCCAGAATGATAAACAGGTTGCACCTTGGGTCTTCATTGCCTTTATTATCTAAAATGTAACTGGCCAAGTTTTTATGATCACAGATATTGCATGTTTGATAATGCATGTTTGTTCAACTACTCTACCAAAAATGGCAGAAAATGAAATATGAGGTATGATTTTTTTATTTATACTATCTTAAAAAATTATGGCAGTGAATTATAAATTGTCATTAATTAGAAAAAAAGTTGTATCTTCATTTATTTTTCCCCCTAAAAATATGATTTTCTTCCCCCATATTTCTGGCTCATTTGTGTCAGCGTAACCAGCTGAAAGGAAATTGGGCTTTTAATCTCACAGCTGAATATGCCGTATCATGTATTCTTGGGGCAAGAGCTAAGTTCCAGTTACTTATATTTTTCTCCCACGATTGTCTAATCTCACATATGAAATTATAATTTCATGCAAAGTAAGGGAGAGGAATAATCTCTAGTCGCTGATATGCTGTATAAGAGGGGAAAAGGGGAAAATTAAAGGGTAATTAGCAGAGTGGGAGACTTTGGCGCGTTTGTCTGAGAGCGTGGTCTCCACTGGCCATGAATGAATTTGCATGCTTCGCTTATCGAAGCACACTTATTAGGCCAGCTGAAAGAGAGATTAAGCCGGCACAAAATGTGGTGACTAATCCTTTTAAATGTGGCAGGGGGTCTTTAAGGTGTGAACCGGTCCGTCCGTAGGTTAGTGGGTATGGAATGTGACAGACCACAACTTTCATACAACTGAATGTGTATGAAAGGAAACAGCAGATGTGGGGTTAACTCTCTAAAGACAAGGACCGTTATTGACATGGGTAATAAATTGATAGTTTATCTCCTGACCCTCTTATCTCTGGTACAAATACAGCATGTGGGGTCAGGCTGGGTTGATATAATGACGGGAACATTGTGTGGTCCAACATCAATGCTGTACCTGTTTTTTATTAATCAATAATTGCTGGTGAATTTAGTTAATCATACATTTAAAGCAAAAGCGATACAAATTAGAAAAGTAGGTGTTGAAGCAAATCAGTCTTCCCCGCTGTTTTTATCATAGCTTTAACACTTCTCTTAGTTTCACTTCTCTGTCACCTTTTCTATGAGCGAGAAAATGTTTGCTCTGCCGAGTTACAGAGCCAATAGCCCTGTCCTCGTCCGTAATTGACTGCAAACAGGAACGTAGTGACGTTTAAACACTGCCCTCCTCTCTCTCCTGTGTCTCACACACACATCTCTCACGCAGTCCCTAACCCGGCACCCCTCAGCTTCAGGTCCGCTTTCTGCCGTGTTTTTTCATGTGACATTCTATTCACTTGGGTCAGTAGCCGGCAGCACCAGCAATAATTACTGTCTGTACATGATAAATCTGAAGCCCAGCTGTTCATTTCTGTCACTGCCGACAGAGACAGAAAGATAGTGAAGAGAAGGAGAGAGAAAGGGGGAGCTCAGTTTGTTGGATTTCTTTTTTTTTCTCCCTCCTTTTTTTACTTGGTAACTTGATAGGATTACATGGTTCTAGAGTCCACACCTGTTTAAAGGCTGTTAGCAGAACAGTTGGCAGTCCCATAACCACAGCTTAGCCTTTTTCTTCTCTTGCTGCTGTCCATTCCGTATCCCCTTCAGAGGATTTTACCCCGCATGTATGACGAGAGTTTGTTCCGCTGGGGCTCCTGCCTCAGTCAGGGGTGAGGGGGGGGAGAGCACTCCTTGTGACACGTGAGCGGTGTGTGTTTGATGTTGGGGAGCGTACCCTACGCCCTCTGTCTGTCTGTGTGTGTGTGTGTGTGTGTGTGTGTGTGTGTGTGTGTGTGTGTGTGTGTGTGTGTGTGTGTGTGTGTGTGTGTGTGTGTGTGTGTGTGTGTGTGTGTGTGTGTGTGTGTGTGTGTGTGTGTGTGTGTGTGTGTGTGTGTGTGTGTGTGTGTGTGTGTGTGTGTGTGTGTGTGTGTGTGTGTGTGTGTGTGTGTGTGTGTGTGTGTGTGTGGTGTGTGTGTGTGTGTGTGTGTGCGCGCGCATGTGTGCGTGTGAGGCTGGGTCGGCTGACATCTCTTTCCCTCTCCTGAGACACGTCTGCCATCAGTTGTGCTTCCCTCTCCGACCTCAGTCACACAGAAGCCATCCCCCGGCACATCGTATGTACAAGTAGCTCCACAGCAAACAATAAAATAATTAAATTCGGTTTGTTTTCTGAAAAGGGTGGGGGACAGGTGTTGGCAGAGTCTTGAAATGTCCAAATACAGGTTAAACCAGACGATTTCAATGATTAAGGGTTAGGTTGAAAACATTTGTACATATCGTAGGAGTGCCAAAGCCTTGCTGTCTATTAGAAATACTTTTGGAAGGAGTGGAGAAATGAGTAATGCACAAAATGTGTAGCTTGTTTTCTCTTGTTCGGCTGTTAATAAAGTGGGACACATTGTGTGAGCACAGGGAAATATTGTGTAGGAGACAGTTGGTGGGGAAATCGGGGACAGTCATCAGACCCAGAAAATCGCATTACAGTATGTTGTGTTGTGCCTTGGTGCAACGTGTCTCACTGCCTTATTTGGCATTCAGCAGCAACACAGCTCTTTGGCTTCGTCACTTTCTATGGGCCCTCAGCACCTGTTCCCCCTATTGTGCCGGAATTTTCTATATTTGGCAAGAAGTTGGACTCTCAAATGGTGTGTAGGTCAAGGTTTCTAAAAGTTAGAGATGAACTCAGTGTTCTTCCAACTGCATTTTTCTTTTTCTTTTTTTTCTGCAGTTGCTCATTTGTTCAAAAGACAATATTAGAAAAGATGATTCAACTTGGGAGGACTACGAAACATTTCTCACCAGGGCACCTAAGTGTCATGTTGTCCTGTTGTCCTGAGCATGTTATTGACACGTTGCATTGCCAAGAGTGCAAATTATCTTCCTTGTAAAGCACAGGAGAAATAAAAAAAAGATCAAAGTTAATAGATATCTGAGGCTAACTTTTAATTGTTCTGATATGTAATCGCTAAATGACAATAAAAAAGGAGCAGGGCCACTTTAAAAGCGTTATCTCTTCTGCTCTGTGCCCAAAGTGTCATGTCCATAACAGCACCACCTGATCTACAGAGTAAAATAACCGCTAAGGCTTATTGTTTGGACAATATTGGAGGCCCCCCCTTCCCCCCCACACCACCACCCCCCCTGCTTCTCTCCCCTCTCCCTTGATTCATTTCACCCACTGTCCTCGGCTGCTGGAAAATGGCGTTAATTTTTTTATTACCTGTTTGACTCTCCAGCCTTATTACTGTAGCCCCTTAATGTTCTCTGTAACCGTGGAAACCAGATGAATAAATGTCCGCCAAAGAAAATGAGATGATTAAACAGGTCACCCTTGCAAAACAAATTCGCTTGGTCGAGTGCAATTTGTGTACCAAGCGGCTGTCTTAACAGTTTGCTAACAAGGGGATTGTTTGCCAGACTAACTGACAGAGAGGGGAGGGGGAAATGAAGATAACTGGGGAAAAGGATATGATTGAGGAGATAATATTTTCTATTCCTCATGACAACATGGTGTTTGTATAAGATTCAAAGGTCTACCTTTCGTTATATTCCTAAATTAAAACAGATACTCTCCTTTTCCAATGCACTGTACATTTTCTTGCATTTACAAGCGACGTTCACGTTTTATTGTCATTGTCAGGGGCATTTTGTCCGTCATAATCAGCAAGTGCAGTAGCAAATAGAATTTTCCTCATTTATGTTGCAACCAATCATTACTGCTAATTGTCATTGAGGCCATCTGTATAGGATGGCTCATCCTCTATTGGTGTTGGAACAGTACTGGTCATGGATTTACAAGTCCAATAATAATACTTAACACCTCCATAGTCCGTGCGAAACAGTTCCTATTCACAACTGCAGTGATGGAGGGTTTTTTCCCCCCTCTCAAATCAAACAGTAGCATGAACAGGATCCTGGTTTCAAAGTGTCACTAAGCTGCTTTCCCATGATGCCCCCGCCCTTGCCTTCAGTGAGGGTAATATTCTCATACAGTAGCCAAAGACTTGTTTCAAGCAAAGCCCTCTGACAACCATATGAAACGTCTGGTGTTTTCATCTGAGAAAATAAGAGACTTGGTCGGGCATATTTAGCCATGTAACGATAGGGCTAACATGCAGACTTGGATTAGAATCAGGCCTGCGTTGCCATTCTAACCACAAATCATAAATGTCGGAGACACGGCGGTGGTGTTGTTTATGGAAGGATGCCACGCTGCGCCACTCAAGGGTGTTGCCTGTTTGCATTGATGCACCACCACCACTTACCGCCTCTTGCTTTAAAACAACTTCCGCGTCCCACTCAGCCCAGCCATTTTGTCACGCTACAAAAGCAGATCCCAAATGCTCACCACAGTTTTAGCCTCAACTTTAGGAGAAGGGGGGTGTCTGCTCATTTGTGGGACAGAAGATAGCAAGCCAGAGTTCTTCCACTGGTAGAGGTGGTATTTCATCCCAATACAGGGACACTACAGCTCAAAACTGAAAAGCACTTGTGCATTATTGATGTTTTAATTTGTGCAAATGCCCGAGTCTTTGTTAAGTGATTATAGTGCTAGGGAGATAACAGGGGAGGTACTTCTCTATGAAACAAGAGCTTGCTTGCTGGCCGCACTGGGAAGCCATTGGACTAAATCTAACAAGTCAACGCTCTGCACCGTGCGAGAGAGAGGGAGAGAGAGAGAGGCGGGGGGGTTTGGGATGGAAGGGTGAAGAGAGTTTACTCGAAAATATCAACGTGTCTAAGATAAGAAACATTTCCGCCGTTGATCTTAGCTACACCTCTCCCGTTTATGATGTTGGGTTTATAGCTTTTACCTCCCTTATCAAAAATTATTTGATGTAAATACAATGGAACTGACCTGAAAAGCCCGGTGTGTAAATACTGCTGGTGGCACACTAGAAACTGACCTTGGGAGAAGAATGCAAAGTTATTATGCTTGCAAAACAAGCCAATAAAAGAATACACCGTTGAAAGGAGGGAGTTTGGGTAAATATAAAAGAGAAGAGAAGCAGTTTTCTTTTCCTGCAATGATTAACTCAGAACAAAGGTTATCAAGGATGACATTTTTTAACTGTAATGTATGTAATTGCCCGCTACAGCTACCTTGCCACATTACCAGTGACAAAAAAAAAGGTTGAAACTTTTGCTAGAAAAGAAACATGCATGTATGTGCAGAGTATGAGCTCAAATAATTTGTATAAGCTTACATTGTTGTCACCAGTACGTAGAAAGCTGTGTTTCCTCTATTGCACCGTTTAGTATCTGTAATGGTTGTCCAAACTCGGCCTCATCTCTGCTTCTCCCACACCTGCAGCTGTTCACACAGCCTGCCGTCCTCCAGCACCCAACGCATGTATAACCTGTAAATTATGCTGCATTTATTTGGCCCAGACTGCATTGATACGGGCTCTATCAATGTCAACCCATGAGATAAGTGTTTCAGTTTTGGCTTTGGTTGCAGTATTAGTCATGCTCTTTTGTTCATTGGCTTTATTCTTGCTTTATTCTTTTGGAAAATCTGCTGGAGTATGGAACCATACTCCAGGAAAGCCTTCTGCTTTGAGGTCCCTGGTGGAGGTAAAGACGAGAGCATGCGTGTGCACGTACGTACGCACGCACGCGCACGTACGCACGCACGCGCACGCACACACACACACACACACACACACACACACACACACACACACACACACACACACACACACACACACACACACACACACACACACACACACACACACACACACACACACACACACACACACACACACACACACAGTAGGCTCTCAGGCTTCCCCAAGCATTTACAGCTTTATTAAGCTGTCTCATGAACCCACTAGCAGAACATGAGAATACAGGAAAAAAAGAAAAGCCCATATTACTTAGATGATTTGATGTCATTTGTGGACTACAACACACTAGGCTTTATTGTGTGTGCGCACAGAGAAAGAGCGGGAGCAGAGAAAAAAAGAAGTTGGCTTAGAAATTCAGAATTTCAATTAGCGTACGTAATCTGAACCTGCCGGCTTTGATAGAGGCTTTTTTTTTTACTGAGAATACAGCAGCACTTGTAACACATTAATTAAGCAGACTTGTTTTTTTAAAGCATTGAGTAAAGTGTTCTTTATGCAGTCCTTTTCACTGAACAAAAGGCAGTTACCTCACATAGAGAACCGCTTCCCCCAAACCATTTGGATAAAAAGGGCAATTTAAATTGGAGAAAAGCACAAAAGACAAAAAAGACAAGCCATTGAGAGTAAAGGAGATGATATCATATGAGAGCACAGGCTTTTGCTGAAGAATAGAAATGTATCCCTGCCACAGTGAAACCTAAGCTTGGCGCAGGAAAACGAGACCCTATTTTAATGACTTTCTACCTGACAGATGACTTTAGACTGCCTTTTGGATCACATTGCTTTGACTGTGTCTCTTACATCATCAAACCATTGATTATTAATAGTTTATATGAATTGTTAATTGATGGGTAATATGAGTTATGATTGAAATATCCTCCTAAACGTAAAAAGATTACTGTTCATTCTGTTTGATAAAATAAAAAGTCTTAAAATAATCTTGAACGGATGTTTTTTTTCCATGGTGATGCTTTGTGGTAAAGGTATATGCTGCATTGGGGAATAAGCCCTGCTGAAATATCTACTCTTTTCTGGGTAGCGTGGCTACATGATACTGCAAGGTGAAATGCATGCTCTAAACAAGCATTAAAGGGGATTACACTGCATTCACGCACTTTGGTTTTATTTTCCATGAATGCATCAAGATAAAAAACAATGTCATTTATTACCAATAGATCATTTACCAAGTTCAAAAGCAGATAATGGCAGGGGTATATAAAAAAACATGTTAAAGGTTAATTTATTCCAACTGTTATCACACGACATAAGGTTTAGTTCCTCTTCTTAGAATATATAATAGAAAACGAGTCCCTTGCCCTAACTTATTCAAGATGTATATGAAATATACAGAGACTATTGTAAATCCTTTTGCGGTGGGTGATGAGTACACATACAGATGATACATTAAAACTGCCATAACTCGCACACCCAGCAAAGCTAAAAATCAATTGGAATGGATAGTTAAGCTGGCCCCTAAAAATCAATGAGCAATTCATGTCCTTGATCACAGAGTGTCATTCCTCTCAATGTTCTGGGGCTGATGAGGGCTGAGCATACACACATATACTCACATCCAGCACAAATATACTGGCACATTCACTAGGCTGATACAAGAAATGAATAGTACATTTAATTACTATTTAGAGGACAGAACACATCTTTAAGTACAATTTGTATTTTAAACAACTTTTCCCAATGCTTTAATCAAATGGTAACCTTGTACTGTCCATTTATTTTACAGCTGAGTGGATATACAAGGTTTTTATTAAAATGTGTTGGGACAGTGTTACATGTGGTCAGGGTATTTCATCAGGGCCAGCTGGGGAATGGAACAGTGTAGTCAGTCTATTGGAAATAGCAGGGTGTCAAATTTCAAAGCTCATGTTGTTGTTTTTAACCATGCAAAATGTTGCAATTCAACAACATTGTACACCGAGCCTGGAAAATAGAGATGACCTTATAGCCATTACATGGTGGGGGCACACACACGTTCACACACACACACACACACACACACACACACACACACACACACACACACACACACACACACACACACACACACACACACACACACACACACACACACACACACACACACACACACACACACACACACACACACACACACACACTCAGTGAGCTTCCATGTAGGAAGAGGAGAAAGGCGATAAGGTTTGCCAATGAAGAGGAGGAACATTCTGATTCAAAATAGCAATTTTGCCCTTATTAATGCCATTAGTGTAACAGTCACAATGGATCAAATCAAAGAATGACCGAAGCAACTCCTCTGTCTCTGCGCTATGACGGGAACACGTCCGGAGCAATTTGGGCATTTAGTGTTGATGAGTGAAGTGTCTAGTGCTGTAGTATCCTGCAAACTGCCCTTAATTATGCTTATAGTTCCTCTCTTTATCAACGTATTTCTTCTTCTCTGTTCTGCTCTTTGTGAACATTTTAATACCCATTTATTTCAGTACCCTTTTTCTTTATTGCCTATTGCCACCCTTCATTTGAGCCAGCTATCAGTCGAAGTGATCCTTTTGTTGGGAACTACTGTATTTTTAACCCAGATTTATATAATGCTCTTGGGCTATTCCCTGCTTTGAGGCCTTTCATGTCACTCACACTTTGTATCCCCCTGTTGCCAATTATAGCCACACTGACCAATTCAAAGAAAAGCTAAAACAGAAATTATCACGATGCCACATAACATATTAAACTTCTGCCCTTAATTTATGTTCTCTGAAACTTTTTCACCATCTTAGTTCTCCTTCTTTGTCCTCAGGGTCTGTGGTAAATTAGTTATGAGTTAGCAGCAGTTGCTTGGCCTTAACAGGTGGTCATCTTGTACGGTCTATTACTCTGGTAACATTTGAAAGGGTCATTCAGCCCACTAGCGAAATACCTCAGATTTGGGGAGAGGAAAAGGCCTTCGAAACAGTTGTCGCCTGTCAGGAGGAGCAGGGAGTCAGGAGGACCGTTGGAACACTTGCTCGTCCCCTCCTCGAGGTAAGAATTTTCCAGCAGCTGTCACTTGGCCTCTTTACCTCATGTTTTTTTTTTGGACGGGTGTTTTTTTCCCCCTTCATTTCCAATAAAGCAAAAATGAATGTTTGTGGCAACTGGAGGGGGAGGGCAAACTCCAGTGCTGTGCCCTGTCACTCACAATCTCGCCCGTGTGTGTCCTCCTCTAGAAGGGTAACATGTCTCATCAACCGCCAATCATGAAACGCACGTGAGACGAGCCTAACGGCGGAGTCTTCTTATTTGTGATTCAACTTCTTAAATGGCTCTGGTGGGTTTTTGCCGTCTGCCGTCACAAAACTCTCTTTGTTTGCCCACGTAAAGAAGCAAAATGGTGAGTTTAATTTGCCTCTGTTCTGCCTTTCCTCGACTGCACTACCCTTCTCTCTCCTATTCCCTCTTCCTTTCCCTGTCTCCCTCACTCCCCCTTTCTCCCCCCCCTCAATCCATCTGCATCATGTCGATCTGTCAGACTGCCAGTGTCTGTTCCAATTAGATTCCACTTAATACACGTAACCTCGATTAACACGCAATCAAGCCCAGATAAATCACGTCCTTTAAGTCCCCCCCTCTGCCTCTCCTGTGTTGCTTTGCATCACTCAGTTTTTCCCAACAAGCTTTCTTCGCCGCAGTCGTTGGTCACAATGTATGAAATCACACATTGAATGCGCAAGCAGGTAAACTTAGCGTCCTTAGCGGTGACATTTTAATTCGGACACAGGTGCTTTTTCACCTCTAACCAAATGCTCTGCCTTAGTTAGTCTCACTTCTGTTCCCAGTAATGTGAAGTTCCTCTCGCGTTACCAGCAGACTCTTGTTGGTGCCCTTCTCACCCCTGAAGATGAAGGTGTCTTAATTACATCTTTGGTTAAAAAGCTACAAAAGACACCCAGGGCTTTCTCTACATTGCGGGAGGCTGTGTAGTCTATTGTCTCTGTGACCTTTTTAGCTAGCGGACAATTGGTTTGACTAGATTACAAATTAAGACACAGCACCAGGCACTTAGAAAAGCAAGTCTGTTAGAGAGCAGTTCTATTACTACCAGCCTGTGAAAGCCACTGGGCCATACATTTTAAGCATCACATAAATGGCCAGAAGTCAGACATCACATGCACATTGTTCCGTATCTATAAAATATAAAAGTAACATTTGCTTTAATGATAGCTGCAATGCCATAGTTCCTCTTTGCCAGTGGCAGAAAGGGAAAACACACAAAGCCACTACAGTGCCGAGGACTCTGGGCCGATTATTATTCTTTTAACAAAGTTAATAATTTACACTGTTTATGCTAATGGAGGAAAAGAGGACTGTTGAATAACCAAACAGTGAAAACCACTAAAAATACAAACCAAATGAAAACAACCTGGGGCACTGAAAAAGCACACACAGCACTCTTGGGGTCTTCTTTTATTAATCGCAGCTAAAAGTGCTAACATTGACATGTTGAACAGATTAGCCTCTTTAATAACGGGGCGGGTCAACATGGCTACCTCTGTTGATCCATGATGATATCCTGTCGGGAGGCGTATATCCCGTGTGTTTCATATTCTGACCCCTGCCTCCATTGGGCTCGCCCCCACACTAAAGATGAACTAAATCTGGCCTGTGCATTCTCAAGATGAAGAATACAGTACCTTTCTTCATTAAGGCTCATCACACATGTTCTTAACTTGTATCCTCACATTAATTTGTTTTGGCAAATGTCATTATTGCAGCGTCTGACTGCGTTGTTACCAATGTTGTAGCCGTGCTGTGTTCAAAAGTGGAAGCTGTGGCAGTCAGAGATCTGGCTTTGTTTCACACATCGACAGCTTGTGTCATACATGCTCAGGCTGCCTCTGTACAGCATTAATGGTTTTAAATATCTCAATGCTAGTTGGAGCTGACAAGGCCTGCCGGTGTGCAGTGTGTAAATAGGGCTTGGATTTAAAATAAATTAAGCTATGAGAAAGGCTCACGTTGATCCATTTCTTATCTCCTCTGCTGCCTTGTCAGCCCAAAGCCCTTTCAAATTGTGCAGACAAGTTAAAGGACAAGCAGTACTCATTCACTGTTTCTACCATGTAAGAATAGCTTGTTATTAGTATTAAATAATGAACTATTTATATCTAACTGTAGTAGATACTATAGTTGTTCCACTTCTTTGAAACTGTTGATCTCTGTGAAACCAATTAAAAAGTTGTGCGTGTTTTATTTAATTAGTATTGGGTGCAAACAAAATGAGTATTGAATAGACACCCGATAGACCTCTGCCCTGTCTTTTTCCATTTATAAACTCTTTCCACAGCCACAACAATGTTGCACTGTCTCTTTAAAAGGGGTGACAGTTTTGACTATAAGTTGAGCTAATTTTCTTTTTCACTTTCCCAGAGAAAAAAAAAGGGAATAACGCTGATGAGTTTTAACAGCTTCAGCCAGGCGATGGGCAAATATAATAAGTGTTTTCGTAGACGTCACCAATGATTATCTCATCTGGGCATTTTGGGTGAATGTAGTGGATTTAGAGGCTCGTCTCCCATTGTGCTGACATCACCCTTTAACAAACCAAATTAAATCATGGCTAAAATCATTTGAAACTCTCCCAGAGTCTGTCTGAAATGACTAAACAATGAAAGTCTGGGAAAAGTGTAAAGGGAGCGCTGTGTGCGTTTGGGTGTGCGTGTGTATGTGTGGATTTTAGTGTGTTTAGTCACGGGGGATGGGAGGGGCTGTACTGTGGAAATGGGGGCAAATGTATCCTCACACTGCATAATGGGATAAGGGAAGCCAATTTTTAACACATTCCTTAGAGAGTTTAAAGGACAGCATTGTATCACAGTACTTTGCACTCTGACACTTTAGAAATACTTTTTAGTTTTTTTCCTATAATTTGTAATTTTATTTAAACTTGTAAAAAAAAAATCACAGACCTCAGCATGGAAAGTTAACTTCTCTGTAAGGAAACTTGATGAAGGCATATAAAGGACTGCCGTATTCAGTCTTGATATAGCTCCACTTTTATAGATAGAAAGTCAGATTAAAGGGCAAGAGTGTCCAGTTTTCACAGCCAGGCAATGTTGCATGGAAATTGTGTTTTGATACTGATACCACGATGACACACAACAGGCAAGAAAAGAAAATATGACGCCTGTATATTTTATAAACACATATTGGTGACATGCCATCACAACGTAGAGACATGAAAGCCACGTTCTTACAGTAAGGGCCATCATTAAAGTGTCCTTTAAAGTTATTTCCTTTTTAAAATAGTAGTGACACGCAGACTTAAATGCAACTTTGCATGAACAAGTTGGTGAGTTGTGGAAAATGTGCAATTGTGAGTCTTTAATTTAATGTATTTATGTAATTTCACAGTGTTAGCTATATGATAAGGTCTATTATCGCAGCTGGAACAAACAGGGATTTGTCAGCTGTCCGACCTAAGCACTCGCGTGATGCAGTCGGCCATCCATGACCTTGTGAAATGAACAAAAGAGTCAGAGAGAGAGAAAGAGAGAGAGAGAGAAAGTGAGTGAGTAAGAGGAGTCAGTGAAGGAGTGTCGTGGAGGTGCATGGAGGTGGTAGGGCAGGGGGGGGGGGTTGCTAAAGGCCTCAAGTCAGCCAATGTTGCCTGATGTGACAGGATTAGCTAAGCCCCGGTGAGCAGGGCTGGTTGTGTGTGTGTGTGTGTGTGTGTGTGTGTGTGTGTGTGTGTGTGTGTGTGTGTGTGTGTGTGTGTGTGTGTGTGTGTGTGTGTGTGTGTGTGTGTGTGTGTGTGTGTGTGTGTGTGTGTGTGTGTGTGTGTGTGTGTGTGTGTGTGTGTGTGTGTGTGTGTGTGTGTGTGTGTGTGTGTGTGTGTGTGTGTGTGTGTGTGTGTGTGTGTGTGTGTGTGTGTGTGTGTGTGTGTGTGTGTGTGTGTGTGTGTGTGTGTGCGTGCGTGCGTGCGTGCGTGCGTGCGTGCGTGCGTGCGTGCGTGCGTGCGTGCGTGCGTGCACACACTCAGACCTGCTGCTTGCCACCAGCCGAGACAAGACATGGAAGATCAACAGTGTGTCAGCCCATCGCTGCCATCATCACCCTCTCCTTCCACCGATGGGAGAGAGCCAGACCATAGAAGATACAGCCAAGGGAGTCAAGATACAGTGGGGGGAGACACAGTCGGGGACTAGTGGGCGGGCAGCTGGGGCTAAAGTGAACGTGAGTTGGAAAATGATCCTATTAAATTGAATTAAAGAGGCAGTCTTCATTTACCCCTAGAATGATGGATTTGGATAATTAACAGTGTTAATGTGGACTGGTTAAGGAGGGCAAGGGAAACCGGTGATTGCAGACACAGGATAAAGGGGCCAGGTCAGACCTGTGTTGTATTTGGCCCGGCGACCAAGGGATGGCCTTTTTTCCCTAGCCTTGCCCCCACACTTGGTCGCTTGTTTTATAATTTGAAATAATACAATAATAATTTTAAATGTTACCAGAATGTGGCGTATTGTTTTGAAATTCTACAAATCACCCTGAACTCTTTATTTTTAAAGTTTTTAGTTTTTTTCACTACTCCTTAAAAAAAAAAAGCCAGTGGCCGTAAGATGATCTGAACACAGCAGATCAAAGGATTTTATGTTGTGCTTTGGGCCTGCTGAGTAGCATGCATGTGAATGGGGAAATAAAGCAATAGAAGGGTGTCACTGATGAGCGTGTAGGTTTACTATCGATATATTTTTGCGGTATTGTGCTGCAACAGTGAGTACATTATACCAGTTTAATGTCCTCATCTCGAGACCTAATTATGACACTGGTAGTGTGTGTGAAGTGTATGTGCACGCACATGTGGTGATGTGCTTATGTGCCTGGGTTTTCACTTTGGTCAGTGCACAAACCCTATCTGCATGTCCTTAATTCTTGATGATGTGTAGGCCTTAGGCAGTGTGTGTGATGGAGAGGCTGCCTGTGTGCCAAGTTGAAGTGATCAGACGGCAGGGCCTGGGCCCTCACCCCTCTGAAAAATCCTGTTACGTTGCTCACAGCAGCCAATCGGCAGTAGTGTGTCGCTAGGCTCTACAGTCTAGTCAGGACTACTGACACCCATCCACAAAGGAGCCAGATTTATAGGCCACTGTGTGTCACCCGGTAATCTGCAGCGTGTCTATTACTTCAGAAATAATAGCTAATCCTGAAGAAGAACTAGTTAGCTTAATTCACATGATCTCAGCCCCTGCCTAACTAAATCTGTTTATCCTCTATGTGCTGCGTCTATTATGTGCTGCATTGTTAAAGGTCGAGCAATTTTCTTTTTACACAGACGTGTGGACGTAATCTATTTTGACAGTTGCAGACGCACACTCAACTCTCCATTACCTTGGGTGATGTGCACCACAGTTTACCTGAACCCTGATTAGGCAGAGAATGTCTTAAGCAAAAGGATCAAATAATTGTATGCTACTTTTCTCTTTTCAAAAAAATTAACACCACAGTTGTGTGTGTGTGTGTGTGTGTGTGTGTGTGTGTGTGTGTGTGTGTGTGTGTGTGTGTGTGTGTGTGTGTGTGTGTGTGTGTGTGTGTGTGTGTGTGTGTGTGTGTGTGTGTGTGTGTGTGTGTGTGTGTGTGTGTGTGTGTGTGTGTGTGTGTGTGTGTGTGTGTGTGTGTGTGTGTGTGTGTGTGTGTGTGTGTGTGTGTGTGTGTGTGTGTGTGTGTGAGAGAGAGAGAGAGAGTGTGATAGAGTGTGTGAAAAAAACAATCTCATCAAGCAGGAGGCCGTTTGCTTAGCAAGAGCTGACAGTCTTTGTGTATGTAAATGAAGAATTTAGACTAATGGAGTTGAACCATTTCTAATTTTGTGATGGCAAGAGGATTTTGATTGAAAGTAATTAAGCAAGCTAGCTGTAAAATTAATTAAAGCAAAAGTAGGGGGGGGGGACTTTTATTGGATTGGATAGCGATATAGCTGCTGTCAGGCAGGGGGACAAATGGGGGTGACCTGGATTCTCTGCCCTCCCTCCTCCCACTCGGGACTTTTATGTCACTTTAATCTCCTTAGAGCGGCTGGTGTGCATTTGTTCGAAATAATCAAGGAAATATGGTCAGGAATTGTCAGCTTTCAGATCTAATTTACCTGACAGCCTTGCAAGTGTGTGTGCACGCGCAAGTATGCATGTGTCAGTGGCAGGTCCATTTTTTCCCCTTGCCCTCTCCTCAGCTTTGTGGAAAATGCTTTTGACAGTCTTGAAGCATCTTGGTTGTCGAAGGGCGGGGGAGATGAGGAACTTGGGTGGCTTTAAGACGGACATTTCAATGAGGCGTGTTTGGCCCGGCTTAGCACCTCTGACACTGTTGTGTGCGTGTACACATACCAACATGCTTAATTGCCTCCGTAACATATTCAGACTCAGTTTGGCCGCTGTACCAGCACTTCTCTACCTCTGTTGTCTGCAGGGCGGTGGTGGTGAAGTCGATAGGGACTTGGCTTGGCAATTGGAAGGTCACCAGTTCAAGTCCCGGCAAGACCAAGTGCTACCGAGGTGTCTCTGAGCAAGGCACCGTTCCCTACACTGCTCCCCGGGCGCTGTTCAAAAATGGCTGCCCACTGCTCCTAACACTAGGATGGGTCAAATGCAGAGAAACAATTTCCCCACGGGGATTAATAAAGTATATCAAAATCAAAAAAAATCAAAAGGTAGCCTAAACGAGCAGAAGCAGATTACAGCCATGACAAAGCCTGTTACAGCTACTTAACCACTGACAAATAAGACTGGCCAATCCTGAACAAATAGAAGCTTATTGTCCCTTTTCAGTTTTGAAAATGAGAATAACAAAATGTGTTAAAAGTTAATGCTGATTTTAGAATAATTCTCCTTCGATGTTTCTAACTTTTATTTTAAGCTTATAATTGAATAACTGTGATATATCAGCCACCTGTGCATTTTGTGCTAAGCTAATTTCCAGTCATAAAGTAGCCGAGCTAATGTCCTGCGACATCTACAGTATATGGCTCTGAGCTGTATGGGGTCCATATTCAAGGTCCACGGGGTTTCCCACGATTCCATACTGGGTGAGATGCCACTTCATCTTAAAGCTTCTTAGTGCTTTCTGGTGTTCGGGACATAGGGTCGCAGTGTGGCCCTCAGTACCCCCTGAAGAGACAGTTAATTAAGGCCTGAGCCCAGACAACGCTGCGGGGACTCTCACCCACCACACCATGGTCTGCCCCTGCCCCAACTCTCTCCCCCCCCAACACCGCAGCCGCCGGGGCCTGTGGGAAAACGGTGCGCCACCAACGGGGCCCCTAACGTGATTAGGAGTCCTCTGAAAATAGGGCCTCAGCTCCAAATCCTCTCACCCACCTTCATCTGCCCAAACGATCCCCCTCAATTCACCCCCAGCCCTATCCCCCTCCTACTCCCCCCCCCCCTTTAAGTCGGCTCCACCCGAGCTCCATTTTATCAATTAATGTAATAAAAGGTGGAACAAAGAGCTTTCTTTCCCCCGCTCTGTAATTAGAGGGGGAGATCTCCTGAGGACTGGCCTTCATTGGGCCCGAAAAACATGATTCTCTCCCCCCCCCCCCCTCTACTCCGCCGCCACCACTCAAGCGGAACATGGCTCCTCGATGTATAAGGGTGATAATGTAAATGTAGTGTAGTTTGCCTGGCAAACCCGGCTCCACCTATTTTGCAGTAGCTTTATCTAAGTGTGAACAAATGAATGTAACATTTGCAAGAGTGATACATTATTAACTCTAATTGATTATTTTATAACACTATACATTCACTGTCACCTTCTATTTGGCTCGCACGAGTACATGCGCTCTGAATCAGTCTTGTCGCTGTCCCTATTCTAACACGTAACGTGTCACCACCCGCTGTTAACAAATGTGATAAAACCACCTGAATCGAGAAAAGCAGGTATGGCGTCTGCCTATGTGTGTTTTTGTCTGTTAGGTGAGATACAGTAGACTTGTGTGTGTGTGTGTGTGTGTGTGTGTGTGTGTGTGTGTGTGTGTGTGTGTGTGTGTGTGGTGTGTGTGTGTGTGTGTGTGTGTGTGTGTGTGTGTGGTGTGTGTGTGTGTGTGTGTGTGTGTGTGTGTGTGTGTGTGTGTGTGTGTGTGTGTGTGTGTGTGTGTGTGTGTGTGTGTGTGTGTGTGTGTGTGTGTGTGTGTGTGTGTTACTCTCTGCTTAACTTACTACACGTGTGTGAAAGTAAAAAAGAGAGACAGAGGGTGCCCGCTGGAGCTTTCGATAGGAATTAGTTTTACAACATATGCAAATGTTCCCCCTTGAAAAAAAAGGGTCTTTAAGTGACAGGTTGATATGTGATTAAACGACAATTAGAGAGCTGAAAATAAGTGTCGGCAGTAGGTCAAGCACTGGGCGGCTCAGCTAAAAGGTAGCAGACTATTGAGGAGAAAACATTCCCGGGCGGAGGCCAGGAACAGGACCCAAAACAAATTAGTGAGGTTAAGAGGGGACGTAGTCGGCTCTGTGTTCCAATAAACCCACAACAAAAAACAAGTTCAGTGTTTGCCTGGACGACAACAGACAGACAACTCATGAGTAGAGTAGGATCCTGTGATACAATTCATGAATCCTCACACTGGCACTGATTGTAAAGACTCAAAGTGCTTTAGCGTCAAACTTGACTAGCATACTTTACCTTTAAGAGATTTCACAATTTGATGGTGACGCCCTGCTCGCCCTGATTTTAACCTTTCGTGCCCCCAGCACAGATTAAAAGCAGTTGTCTGCCCTTGTGTCGGCTGCACCCCTCTCCTCTGCTGCCCTTTAAGCTAAAAGTACAGAGACATGAAGGATTCTGTGTCTTTCTCTCTTGCTGTCTATCACTAACCCACACATACACACTCACACACATATGCACACAAACAGGCAGGGACATAAAAGGGCTCACGCTTATTCTGGCAACAGATGGCCCTGTCCCTATAATCCCCTTTGATGCTGCGGTGGGCAGTGGCTCCTGAACATCTCTGAAGCCAAAGCCCCAACAAAACTTGAGCTACTTTTCCTTTAACTGACCCCAATTGCCAAGGAGCTGTCAGCTGTCAGAGCTGGTTAAGAGCGTCTTTACTAGGGGAGACGGAAGGGCACTCTCTTTCTCTCTCTCGCTCGCTCTCTCTCGCTCTCTCTCAATTTTTTCAGCTTCCTGTTTGTTTTCTGTCAACGACGGTTCATTCCACCTCCACCCTCCACAACGCAGCTGTTAAAGCAGGTTGACCGTGTTGCTCTGACTCGTAGTATCGACGGCACTTATTTCTTCCCTGTTCCTTCCAGAAGGCGAAAGACTGAACCTCCCCAGCTCTAATATTGGAGCCACAGATGGCAGGAGGTGGGCTAAGAGGCTTAGATTTCATCAAAGCGCTCACCTTAATTATTGTCAATTGTAAGGAAAGAGAGTCTTTTCACTGCTTGTGTAACCTATATACATTCACATTAGTTAAATAGAAGAGCATCGCTTATTTTCTACAAATAGGACTTTTTTCTCCCAGTGATTTACAAAAGATATCTTATCTTTTTCTTGGATCAAGGTCTCTACATAAGCTCTCTTCGGTTTAGCGCTGGCCATTTGACGCTGATGAAATAAATCTGCTATCTTTAAAGAAAGTGGTTCTGTCTCTGATAAGATAAAATCCCCCAAGATAGTAATGAGATCACTAATGGAGTTTTTAAAATAATTGAACAAGTATCCTTAACCCCGCTTTCACATTAGTAAAGTAGTCGTTTAACCCTCAGCACAAATACTTAAGGCTGCTTTTGACAATCAAGCCCTTTTTTCCAATCCTATTTTATTTGTATCCCTAGTCACTTGTCAAGGCACAGAGTTGTGTTAAACACTCCTGATTAAATTAAAGATCATTCAACCAAATGTTCGAGTGAACAAACACCACGAAGCACTTTGCCTTCTTATTAATTTTGCACTGTAAATATAATCAAATGTGATTTCAAGCCTTAACCTTTATCTTAAATAATTCCCATGCTATAATGTATGGAGCACCATCTTCAGGACTTTCGGGTTTCATTTGAAAAGCACAACAAATTAATACAAATAAGGAAACACAAATTAGTGCTAGCTGGTTTTGTGCTTTTAAAGAAGCCTTCTGTCCTGTTCGATTATGTAATCATTTGAGAGCTTTGGGGGATAATCAGCCCTAAGATTTGCTCACATTTCATGTACGTAACTAATGGGATTGGGCTTTTTCCCCCTGTCCCTCTCTTGTGGTGTTATGGAGCTGGCAGCTGAAGTTGAACGGATGCGCATGGTGCTGAGTCGTGCACAAGACTATTTCAAGACTGAAATGCGATTGTTTTAATACTTTAATCCACCTGTCCTTGGCATTCAGGATGTTGAGAAGTCGCCTAATTATTTCAGTGCCCTCTATCCTTCCTGGTTGAAAATACAGCAGAGGCAGCAGCACAGTTATGTTGATAAATACAGTCCATATTAAAGGAATTTCCTCTTTTGAATTGGTTCAAAAAGTATAATGTAGTCATTTAAATCAGGAAATAAAACAAAATGTCTATAAATAGCCAAAACATAAAACTCTTCCGTCTTACTTAAAAAAATGTATAGCCTAATTGAAATTTAAAAAATGCATGCATGCAAAGAGGATCTGAAATAACCAAAATCACTTTAAAGAGCGAGCCATTAAAGAACCAGAATTCCAGGAATTGTCCCAGGTTCCTGCCACGATAGTATGCAAACACAAATATTTTCTTTTAATTAAAAAGGCCTCATCTCCCTGTATCCTCCCCCAAGCCTGATGCCAGTGCTCAACGACCCCCCCCCAAAGCACACACACACATTTACCGACACTCGCATACACACTCCTGTAATGCCTTATTTAAATCCAGCGCACTCACAGTCACATATATACATCAACATTTGAGAAAAGTGATTACTTTAATTGTGTCCTGGGCTGTCTTGACTAGCTGCTAATCTGTCAGAGTCTGGTTGTCAATTGAGAACCAGGGACACCAGCAGTGACGGCTGCCCCGTTCACTGATAGCCCCCTGAGGGACAGTTAACCCTCAAACACCCCCACCTCCA